>NC_051070.1:24820455-25120455 GCF_004664715.2 Peromyscus leucopus
AGTTACATTATTAAAGAAGATATCCTATCTATCCTATATTTGTGAGTCTAAGGTTTTATATCTAACTTGTCTTTTATCATAACTGAGGAAATTGTAACTATCTAGTCTTCAACTACATCAAAGACTCCAGAAGGATATACTATTACCTGAGAAATGGGAGAAGGATGCAAGCAACTTTCGGGAGTCTTGTGAGAGTAGACAGAGACAGTTGGCAGCCTGGACAGTTATCCAAAGTTCCTTTGTAAAGTTGGGGCATCTCTCTTCAACCCATAGGCCTAGAGTCTCCCAGTTATTTTTCTCTGTGTCCTGTGGAATGTCTGACAGTTTTTCTCTGTGAAGCAGGAACCTGAAGGACCATTTTGCCAAGCAAAGTTCAGTGGTCACCTTCCTATGGGTCCTAAATATTCATAGATAAGTTTATTAAGGTATACAATATTTTGGGGAACACAATACCACCACATTTCCTCTCTTTTTGTCTAAAATTAAAGAACGCTTATAACTAATACAAGGAAAACTATCCAATAAGTATATACAATACATACAGCCAAAAATTACATTAATGGTGTCTAGTCCATTAACATTTGACAGATTCAGATAAAATGTCCATTATATATATTAACAATGTCCAGTCCAGTAACATCTGAAAAACTCAGACCAAAAAATTTTCATTACTTATCTTATTTAAAACAAGTAGTTCCTTTTTAAAAGTAGTATATACTAAATATCCAGTTGATCAAGCAGTCTAGGCAAGAACAGTTTCTTGCCCAAATGGCTATTTTTGCCAAGAAGAAGGTAAACTCCATATAGAGTGTCTTCAATGCCCATCCTCCTCTCTGAAATAAATCAGTGCTGCCAGGAGCAGACATGTCTCACTGTCCAGAAAGTCTAAATTTTTAAAAATATTTTAAATGCCATATTTTGTATATACTTATTGGATAGTTTTTCTTGTATTAGTTACAAGCTTTCTTTAATTTTAGACAAAAAGAGAGGAAATGTGGTGGTATTGTGTTCCCCAAAATATCGTGTACCTTAATAAACTTAATAAGCTTTCTTTAATTTTAGACAAAAGACTATGGGTCTTTGAAGTGTTTGAAGATTACCTAATTGAATTATATCTATATATACCTAGAAAACTTAACATGACTATAAGTTTGACTATTATAGAAGACTAATTGTTCCATTTAAATGAGTTGTATAAAAAATACCTTAAACAAGTGTAAAAATACACATACAGTATAACAAATTTAAGTTTAAACTTGTATCAATAAACTAAAATCTATACCAATGTAAAACATTTCAAACAAGTTGTTGCTCTTTAAAAGTAGTTTCAACAATCTACCCTTTTATCCTATCATATCTATATCCTATATATCTGTATTTAAGATGGAGATCAAGTGAAGAAGACACTCAATCCTCTATACACACACACACACACACACACACACACACACACACACACACACAAACACACACACACTCATATGCACCTGCACACCCACTCATGTGTATAAACATGCACACACAAAGCCAAGGTGTGTGGTACCACAATAGTGGCAGTTAAGGTTGCTTTCTGATTTCTATGCAGGCGCACACACACATATTTGCCTGCCGACAGTAGCATACACACACACTCATACACATACACACACACTCATACACACACACACACACACACACACACACACACACACACACACACGGGGTGGGAGGGGAATAGCAGAGGGGGCTCTGTTTCTAACTTTGTACATGTCACAAAACCAAGTGACAGCTCCATACTTCATGTTGTGCAAGTCCCCATGTTACATGGTGAGAAGATGTAGTCACATCCCAAACAATGCTAAGTATGGAGACTCTGAGAGCCTTAGCCAATTTCCTTCTTTAAAGTGTCAAGTAAGGAAAGGGAAGAATGCCCCACCAAGGCGAGCCAAGGTGTTTTTCATGGAGTGGGGGCGGGGGGATACCTCTGTCTACATCACTGAGCTAAAGCTCCATATCCTGTTGCCTGGCTTAGCGCCTGTGCATGTCAATAAAGTGAGCCTGCATTTCAAGGCAGGTTAGACACTCTCCCACTCCCTCTCTCTCCAAATAGTTTATTATGCCAGATAAATAAATAGGCAGGTGTGTAACAGGTGGAAGCAGGCAGGTGTCTTTTTTTTTCTTTTCTGTTTCTCTCTCTATGCAGATCAGTCTTTCCCTCTCACAATCCATGCATTATGCCGGAAGCATTAATCAATTAAATTAATCCTTGATTGATCCAGTGGGGTCCTTTCTTCTTTCCCTCCTTTCCCTCCCCTTATTTCAGGCACATGGATCATGTAACTGTGAGCTGTCAGGGTCCATATTTCCAACAGAAAGCCAGGCCGACCACAGCAAAGTGAAAGATGGAGTTATCAAGGCAGCCAGGTAAGTGGTAATTGCCTGACTTTCTGGATACAGCCACTGAGAAGCTGGAAACACCCTTTTCCATGTGTCTAATCTGAGTTTCCGTCCTCACTCTTGACAAACTTTGTTCTGGAAATGATGTATACCCAAATGTTAACAGTGTCAACTATGACGTTTGCATTTCCTGCTTTATTGGTATTTCCTTTTTTAAAAAATAATAACTATGTTTTACTTATGTGATAAGAAACCTACTTATGTATAAAAATAATTGAGTAGTGATGGAGAGATTGTAGACATGTGTGACTCAATGGAAGGCCTCTTCTTCCAGGCCAGGTCCCAATGCTCGTGCTGAGAACTTCATGAGCCTGTGCTTGCTTGGTCTGCCATGGCACTTGTACCAGCTGAACACTTCTCTGCCTTATCTCTAGACAACAAGTTCCCAGGGCAGTGGCCAGGATTTACTCAGTTTCAAAATCCTCAACCCAGCACCATGCCTGACTCAATGGTTATCACTTAGTATAGGTTGTTGACTCTATGGTTTAGGGACTCAGATACTTATAATCTCATTAGAAAAACAAAAAGCATGTGGAGAAGGCATGTCCACCTCCCAGAGCCACTGAGTAATGCTGCCAGACTGACATTTCCAGTGCTTACAAGAAATAGAGCAAAATAGAAAAATCCAATGAGAATTATCCTATTCCTTCCCAGTCTACGTCTAGACTAGCATCATCCCACATATACATACAGACAAAAATATATGCAAACAGTATATATGTACATACATGTAACTTTTACAGATGTGAATTTCAGCATAAGTAATCACTTGATCTAACACAAACTCTGCATACAGACTCATTACTGTACAGTAGGTACCTTTAAAAAAGTAAAGTGAAGGAGGTTAGGTGTAGTGGCATATGTCTGCAACCTAGCCCTCAGGAGTCTGACACAGAAAGATCCCCAGGCTTAATACAAAGTTTGAGGCAAGCCTGGATAATATAGGAAGACCCTACCTCAAAAAGAAAACAAAATTGAAAAGAAAAGAAATGAAAAGGGAAGAAAGGGGAGAGAAGGAGAGACGTCAGAAAGAGGAGAGAAAATACTTGACATATTTAGTAGTATATGTCATTTCACTGGATATATCCAAAATACTATCTACTGTAGAATATTATTTTAAGGTGTGTTACTTTTGTTTGTGTTATATTTGTTTAACTCTGTGAACCTGTGCTACTGTGCCTGCCTAAAACACCTGATGGTCTAATAAAGATCTGAACAGCAAATAGTGAGGCAGGAGAAAGGATAGGTGAGGTTGGCAGGCAGAGAGAATATATGGAAAGAGAAATCTGGGAGAAGAAGGAAGAAGCAGAGGGAGAAGGAGGAGGACCCAGGGACCAGCCACCCAGTTACACAACAAGCCATGGAGTAAGAATAAGATTTACAGCAGTAAGAGAGTGGGAAAATCCCAAAAGCAAAAGGCAGACAGGGATAAGAAACAAGCCAAGCTAAGGCCAGGCATTTATAATTAAAAATAAGCCTCCATGTGTGATTTATTTGGGAGCTAGGTGGTAGGCCCCCCAAAAGAGCAAAATCAAACAATTACATTTTGGCATATCAGCATAGTGCTTGAATTCCCATGGGGTTTGAGAAAGTTTGAAAAGTAAAAAAGAAAAAGAAAAAGGATACAGTGTAGCTAGAGTTTTCCTGCCTTGCCCACAGTCAGGGCAAGTCTTTGTCACCCACCCGCCAGTCCCACAGCCACTTAGACCCAATCAAGTAAACACAGAGACTTATATTGCATACAAACTGTATGGCCATGGCAGGCTTCTTGTTAACTGCTCTTATAGCTTAAATTAATCCATTTCCATAAATCTATACCTTGCCACGTGGCTGGTGGCTTGCTGTCGTCTTCACATGCTGCTGGTCATGGCGGCGGCTGCAGTGTCTCTCTGCCTCAGCCTTCTGCTTCCCAGAATTCTCCTCTCTGTTAGTCCCACCTACTTCTTGCCTGGCCACTGGCCAACCAGTGTTTTATTTATTGACCAATCAGAGCAATTTGACATATAGACCGTCCCACAGCACTTCCCCTTTCTTTTTTTTTTTTTAAAGGAAGGTTTTAACTTTTACACATCTCCAAAGTCAGCTTGGTATATTTGGGAATTTGGGCGTAGCTTCTCTTACTACTTCCTGCTGGAGGGGGGCGCTGTATCTTATGGGGACACAAAGAAAATTTTAGGATCATGGAGTAGTCCGTGACTTGAAACGATTCTGGATGTTGGATCATCTGGGCCATGGTGTCATCGGAGACCTTTCAGGTGGTCTTGGCTGGTGAAACCTGATGTATCTTAATCTGGAACAAATCCATAGCCTCTGGCTTTCTGTGGAAACAAAAGCAGAGCCTCCTTTCCAAAGCAACATATCCTTACATCCACATTTTGAAGTCAAGGTACCTTTAAAATATACATTTTGCCATAGCTCAACAGCTTTTGTAATCAAATGTTTTTCTTCGGTTACAAATATCAAAGAGAACATAATCCAGATTCTCTGTGTGGTAGCCATCTTTATGTGGCTTATTTTTTATATTACCTTGAGCCTATTGCTTTAAACTGCAGCCTTTTAAGCCTGAAACTGCGCTGTGGCTGCTGGCTCCACCCACTTCAGCTTCCCAACATGGTGGTGGTATGTTTTCCGCCAGCTCTGGGAGCCATCGTGGGTCTATGCTTTTATCCAAGCAGCGTGTAGCCCAGAAACCTCTTTTTTTGTTTTGTACTAGCAAAGGCTAAATCCACCACGCAGCTTAATGTGCCACTTGCAGAGGCCTCATTCCCGCCATACTGCAGACCGAGCTCGCACGCTAGGAACCCGCCAGTAGCTCAAACCAGCAGGCTGCCGCTCATTTAGAGACAATTAGGAAGCTGTTTTTAGCTCCATTTTAGAATCTTTTCTCAGGTTTTAGGTAGAAACTTTTGCCCCACGTTGGGCGCCATTTGTTGCTAGAGTTTTCCTGCCTTGCCCACAGTCAGGACAAATCTTTGTCACCCGCCAGTCCCACAGCCGCTCAGACCCAACCAAGTAAACACAGAGACTTATATTGGTTACAAACTGTATGGCCGTGGCAGGCTTCTTGCTAACTGTTCTTATAGCTTAAATTAATCCATTTCCATAAATCTATACCTTGCCACGTGGCTGGTGGCTTGCTGTCGTCTTCACATGCTGCTGGTCATGGCAGCGGCTGCAGTGTCTCTCTGCCTCAGCCTTCTGCTTCCCAGAATTCTCCTCTCTCCTTGTCCCACCTACTTCCTGCCTGGCCACTGGCCAACCAGTGTTTTATTTATTGACCAATCAGAGCAATTTGACATATAGACCATCCCACAGCAAAATAGTTTATAAAATAAAGTCTTTAAAGAAAGAGTAAAAGAAAAAAGCCATGTAAGATGGGAAATACACATGGAGTCCAGATCCTGTAAGTCATTATGTTGATTGTGAATTTTTTTTGATTGTTGAAAAGCAAAAGACAGCTGCTAGGAGACATGAGATTATGAACTGGACTGCAAAATTGAACCAATCTAGCTACTTTAAGAAAGAAGTCAAAAAATATATTTGTGAAATAGAAATAAAAAATGCTTTGGAGCTTTGATCCCACAGGAGATGAGAGGCTGTGGATTCCTTCCATGTTAAGATGGATCAGGTTTGATCAGGCAAGAACTTCTGAATCTTGACAGATGATATTTATCAGCAAAGATTACTGCTGGTCTTCCCAGGACTTGGTCATTATCTGAAATTTTCTCTCTGGGACCCTAAAGATACTTTGTCCACAGACATCAGGAAGCAGTTTAGAGAAAACTATGCTCATATTCCCAAGAGTTGAGGGGTGTGGATGATTTTTGGTTATTTGGTGGGTTATGGATGTTTGTTACCATTTAGGGGAATATAGAATATTAATACAAATTTAAAGTTATTTTTGTTACACTGTATATATGTTTCTACTCTTATTTAAAGGATTTTTGTATTGATAAAAATGTAAGGTTATTTTTGTTACAATATATTATATGTATGTTTCTATTTTTGTTTGAGGTATTGTGCCCATGCAGTTCATTTGGAAGAGTAGGGTGAAGTTCTAGTTTTTGAAAGTTATTATTATAAACTATATAGGATAATCATGGAACATAGATTAGTGGCTAGTCATTTTAACCATCAAAATTGTAGACATTAGGTATGCTTTCCAGATCATATAGAGATATATTTTAGATAGATAAGTGGTCTTCAAATACTTCAAAGACCTACAGAATATGGCATTTAAAATGTTTTGTTAACTTAAAATTTTTCATGACAGTGAGACACATCTGCTCCTGGCAGCACCAATTTACTTCAGAGATGATGAGCATTGAAGAAACTCTTTATGGAGTTTGCTTTCATTGTGCCAAGGTAAGCCACTGGGCAAAGAAACTGCTTTTTCCTTTGACTGCTGACAATGGGCTGTGCAGACTGGACATGCAAGACACACAGGAAAAAGACTGTTGAACTTTGCCAAAACAAGGCAGGAGAGTCCTTCAAAATTCCTGCTTCACAGAAGAGTCTGTCAGATATTCTGCAGGACACACAGGAAAAGGAATTGTTAAACTTTGCCAAAACAAGGTAGGATAGTCTTTCAAAATCCCTGCTTCACAGAAGAGTCTGTCAGATATTCTGCAGGACATAGAGAAAAGCAACTGATGAACTTTGCCAATATAAGGCAGGACAGTCCTTCAAATTTCCTGCTTCACTGAGAAGTCTGCCAGACACTATGGGCCTGTAGGGTGAAGATGGATGCCCCATTGCAGAGGAACTTTGGGTGACTATCTGGATATCCAAATGTCTCTGTTGTTAGATAATATTACATCCTGCTTGGTCTTTGATGGAGTTAAAGTCTAGATAGTTATAATTGCAGTTTTTCTTAGTTATTATAGAAAGTTAGGTATAAAACTTGGAATTCACTAAGATAAGATAGATAATTATTTTCTCTGAATATGCTGACTACATATGGACAGAATATTGTAAATATAATTCTTACTCAATAACTGTTTTGTTGTGTACAGTTTTACTTTGTTAAAGTTAAAACCTTTTTTTGTTTAGACAAAAAGGGGGAAATGTTGTAGAATATTATTTTAAGGTGTGTTACTTTTGTTTATGTTGCATTTGTTTAAGTCTGTGAAGCTGTGTTACTGTGCCTATGTAAAAAACACCTGATGGTCTAATAAAGATCTGAATGGCCAATAACAAGGCAAGGGAAAGGATAGGCAGGGCTGGTAGGCAGAGAGAAAATATAGGAGAAAATCTGGGAGGGAAAAGAGATCTAGGAGCCAGAGAAGGGGCCAGCCAACCAGCTACACAGCCAGACACAGAATAAGAAGGAAAGAAAATGAATACAGGGACAGAGAAAGATAAAAGCACAGAAGCAAAAGATAGACAGGGATAATTTAAGTTAATGAAATCTAGCTACCAACAAGCCAAGCTAAGGCTGGGTTAAGAATAGACCTCTAGAGAGGTCCCCAGAAATCCACAAAGATACCTCCACAATAGACCGCTGGCAATGGTCGAGAGAAAGCCCGAGCTGACCTACTCTGGTGATCGGATGGCTGAACACCCTAACTGTCATGACAGAACTCTCATTCAGTGACTGATGGAAACAGATGCAGAGATCCACGGCTAAGCCCCAGGTGGAGCTCCAGGAGTCCAATTGGCAAGAGAGAGGAGGGATTATATGAGCAAGAGATATTGAGACCATGATTGGAAAAAGCACAGGGACAAATGGCCAAACTAGTGGAAACACATGAACTATGAACCAATCCCTGAGGAGCCCCCATGGAACTAGACCAGGCCCTCTGGATAAGTGAGACAGTTGATTAGCTTGAACTATTTAGGAGGCCTCCAGGCAGTAGGACCAGGACCTGTCCTTAGTGTATGAGCTTGCTTTCTGGAACCTAGGGCCTATGCTAAGACATTTTACTCAGCCTTGGTGTAGGGAGGAGGGAACTGGACCTTCCTCAACTGAATCTACCTGGCCAAGCTGAATCCCCAGGGGAGACCTTGCCTTGGAGGAGGTGGGAATGGGGGGGAAGATTGGGGGCGGGGAGGCTGGGGGGTAGGAAGAGGGAGGACAGGAGAATCTGTGGCTGATATGTAAAATTAAATTAATTATAAAATATATAAAAAAAAAAAAGAATAGGCCTCTGTGTTTGATATCTTTGGGAACTGAGTGTCAGGCTCCCAAAAAGCAAAAGCAAACAGCAACAACTATCATTTCTGTGTGGACTTGATTAAAAAAATTACCGGTCTATTTTCTCTATTTACACCCTAAGTCTTTGAGACTGGTCTGTTTATTTTACATTTGAAGCACATCTCAATTCCAACATACATTTCATATACTCGGTAGCTGCATGTGACTAACAATACCATAGTAGAGAACACAGACCTGTACAACTAAACTTGCAGAAAATAGTCAGTCCTGTAGTGGCCCCAAGGGACTGCCTCCAAGTGCCTTCCTGACATGCAGTGGCACACCTGTAACATCTGGTTGAGATGTGAAGTTACAAGGAAAGTGGAAGGATGCAGGTCTGACTACTAGCTCCACATACCAAGGAATGGTCCAGGGCAAGAGCCCCAGACATTATAGTTCAACATCAAACCACTGCACGCTGCTTTCCCAAAAGAGCTTGATCTTGACAAAGGATCTCGGGGATCCATCCTTTACCATTGTGGGTTTTTTGTTTCTTTTCAAAGGGAATTCTAAGAAATATAAACAAATTAGGAGCCTGAACAGAATGAGAAATTAAGAACAAAAATGTCCTTTCTATAATTCCACAGCGTTTGAAAACCAGAGGCCAAACTTCTCCTAAGGAAGCCCCTACAACAGAAACATGGTTCCCTATCCAATGGAAGGATGCTCCTCCACAAAACTTTTTCCTGTCACTGGGTCACTGAGTACCACAGATTCACTGGCAGGGGTGGGGAGAGAGAGACACTCCCTGGGCTCTGTATGATTGCTGGCATGGGGAATGGCAGCTAAGGCCAACTGGTGAAATCTTGGATACTTTTAAGAAAATTTTTATGCTAGAGTTAGGGCCCCTATTTGGAAATTTTCTGGGCTTGGGGGGGGGGAACCACATATCCAAAAAAATATTCACACTGTGAGTGGCCCCCATTTTTGTCAGAGCAGATCCCCGGAGTGCAGCCCACCATGTGAGCTCTTTCTAAGTGCTGCATCTATCTTATTTGTCTTAGAAATAGAGATTCACTGTGGCCTCAGATGAAGCCCAGCCTAGATGCGTCTTTCAGCAGTAGGAAGTTTTTGGGAAGGAGTAAGATGTAGAAGCCCTAACATGCCCTCATTGCTCTCATGTGACTTCAAACCCAGCTGATAAGCAGGGGAAAGAGACTAGAGGAAAGAGATAGAGACTGATATTTCTCATCACAGAATCAGAGCTCTGAGTTCTGGATGGAGTCCTGCGAGCTTGGCAGCTCGTGTGCTATGGCCACACACAAGACCATATTTAAATCATTTCAAATTGATGAGAATGTGTTTTTCTTTATAAAAAAAAAAGGTTTAAAAAAAAAAGCAAAGAAAGAACAAGGAGAAAAAAAAAGAACTAGAGAGGAGATAACGTTCCCTCAGCAAATTATTCACTGACTGGACAACCTTAAGAAAACAGTCCTTGGCTCTGTGTGACTGAGATCCCTGCTATGGCCATCGTCAGCCATTCTGAGCCTTCAGCACCAGGCCACTGAGCTCCTGTTAAGAGTCGTGTCCCATCCGGAGGGACCCCAAAGAGGGAGAGGGGTCCAGCGTATGGTTCAGTAGAGAGGATGAGCCTCCTACACAAATAGTCACAACCCAAAAAGTGAAGTGCTGAGTGGAAGAAGAAGAAGAAGAAACCGTGCTGGGACTGTTCCCAGAACAGAACTATTTGTCCTCAGGAAAACATGGGGAACAGCTGGCCTCCACCCCTTGTTTGTCCTGGGTAATCTTGTTCTCCCTCACCTTCTATTTACTCTTCACATCATTTCTTCAGGCTGTCAATATTTTGAGACATATGGAAGACACTGAATGAGGTAAGGATACATCTATCTGATGGCTGGATATGCGTAGGTTCGGTGACTAAATGTCACATACCCAGTGCAAGTGGACACTGGCCAGCTGCCCAGATGGCCACCCTGCCTGCCCCAGGACTTTACCTTCTCTCTCTTGCTAACCTCGTATCCCACCACTACACTAAAACTAAGAGCAAAGATCAAAACCAATTCTTGACTGTCTTTTTCTGAGCTCATTTGATGTTAATTAATAGCTCTGCTCTGCTACTATCTTACGTCCTTCTCTACAGTGCTCACTTCCCACATTGGACACTGATTTTCTTGCCTGAAGGTGCTGGTCTTGCCTGCCTAGTTAGTAATCATTATTTCTTCTTTTCTGTATTCTTCCATATTCTCAATGACAAATGTGTTCTGTCGCAAGAAGATTGGAAATAAGACTTGGAGAAATTAAGGGACTCATTGAGCTTCACATGGCCACTAGTGACGGAGTGGCAGCCTGGCTTTTCTATATGAACAGAGCCACTGGAGTTCTCTGGAGGGTGGTTGGCGAGCCAACACCTGATATCACGTGCACTTTTTGTGAGACAAGGACTAGTTAGGCAATACAACTTGGATTTGATGGGTTGAAAATAAAAAAGAAGAGAACATTGGGTAGGTGTGGGTGAATCTCAGAGGACTTTGAGGGCAAATGTCATCAAAATATATATTCCCTCATCTTTCCATTCCAGAAATGTCCCCTGGATACTCTCAGATTTCACAAGCTGTACTGTGAACTCTTACCTGTTCCGATACAGGTTCCTAGAGAGTTATCTTCATGTATGTTTACTTCTATTCCATGTCTCATGTCTTTGGTTAAAAGAACAAGAGCATATGTGTTTATGATATGTGTATATGTTTTAACTCACACTGAGAGCAAATCAACACATATGAAAGTAAAGTGAAGGGAAACATAAAAATGTGAATGTAAGCGCTGAATCAACGTACAACCTAAAACTAATAGTTGCCTTAAGTATATGAAATAAAACAACAATGAACGGGAATTTCATAGTTTTAGCAAGGAAAAAATACAGGTGGTTGTGCATGCTTATAATTCCAAGGCTGGGAAAGTGAACCAGGAGGATCTGAGTTTGAGGCTAGCCTGAACTACATAGTGACACCCTGTCTCACAAACAAATTAAAAGATCAGTGCATGTGATGTCAAGTGTTGGCTCACCCACCACCCTCCAGAGAACGCCAGTGATTCTAAGTATTCCATAACTCATGACCAAGACTTGAGATCAGATGGGAACTGCAGGTGAGGATGGGCCACAGAAGGAGAGGAACAAATCTCAAACCTGTTTAAGCCTCAGATACAGCGTCAGAGCACATGAGGAAGAAGGAGGCTTCCCATTGCTCATCACTTGTGGTTTCTGCATGTAGAAGGCAGAGCTGGCCAAGGCAAGGGAAACTGGCTGCTCTGCTGTGCTTTAGGTGCTCAAGGCAGACATAAAACAGCAGGTGTTAAAATAAAGAGTGCAAGAAAGGCAAAGAAGTCCCATAAATGGACGAGTTCGGATTGATGGAGATGGTAAATCCTACAGTTAACTTCAAACACTGCCTTTAATAAAATCATGAAACCTGACACACTAGTTGGAAAAGATGAGGAGTCTTTGAAATTATATTTTAAAACATGAATTTGGAACTAAAACCTCAGATTAATAATATATTGGAGTTGAAGCGGCACCCATTATTAATACTTAATGTTAGTAGAGAAATGTGAATGTCCCTAACCAAAAAAGATGGAAGTGTAGTATATAATTATGAATCACTAGAGGGAGAAAAGGGAGACTAAGTTTGAAGGTAAAAATTATTTTAAACAATATTTGATTAATGCTTTGAGAATTTCACATGATATATGTTTTGATGATGTTGCCCTCCAACTCCTCCAAGATCCATACACACCTCCATACCCAACCAGCTTCCTCTTCTTTTTTTTTTTCTTTAACCCATCAAATACAATTAATGTTGCCTCACCATAGTTGGCTGTGGAGTATGGTCTACCTACCATGGGTCATATCCTTAAATAAAACTGATTCTCCCTCTCTTGACAGTTATCAATTACCAATAGATCTTAATGGTGGGATAACACGCTCATGTCCACCCTCCATGCTGGGGTTTTGTCTGGTTTAAGCTTGAACAGGTCTTATGCATGATGTCAAAATTGCTCTAAGTTTGTACATGCAACTGCTCTATCGTGTCCAGAAGACACTGTTTTCTTGTAGTTACATACATACCACCTCTGACTCTTAAAATCTTTCTCCCCCCTCTTTCATGAAGATCCCTGAACTCTATGGGAAGGGGTGTGATTTAGGTATCCCCTTTAGAGCTGAGTACTCCAAAGTCTCATATTCTCCTCGTGTTGATTAGTTGTGGGTCTCTGTGTTAATAGGAATCTACACCAAGAAGAAGCTTCTCTGTTGAGGACTGAGAGGTACATTGATCTGTGGGTATAAGAGTAAGTCATTGGGTATTGATTTAATGCTCTGTTCATTTAGCAAAGCAACTGTAGTAAGGCTTTCCTCTAGGGTCTTTAGAGTATTTAACTACAGGTTCTTGATTTCAATAATTGTGCCAGGCATGGAATCCATCTCATGAAGTGGGCCTTATAGGCAATCAGAAAGTGGTTGATTACTTTCCTGTTAGTCATGCCACTGAGGGCATGTCTTTCCAGGACAACCATTATTATAGCTCACAGGGCTCACAGCTGGTTAAGACTGAGGACTATTTTTCTCCTTTGGTAGCACCTACAGCACCTTTAAGAACTATGAAAACTAGCCAGGAAGGATAAAGTTGCCAGGTCGGTATCAGCTTGATTTTTTTTCATGTTCTATGCCTCTAGTACGTGATGTCTTCAACAATAGGGTCTGATTGTCACCTTCTGGAGGATAACCAAGAGCCATGACAATAGCTTGTGATGTTTAAGGGTCTATAGGATCTCACCAGCTACCAACTAAAAAAGAAGTACCCTTTTCCTAGTACTGGGATTTTTATTTGCTAGCGTGTGGTGTCCAGTAAGGGTGTTTCTTCCCCATATATGGCAACTCCATTTAAACTGTTTTTACATATATAAGTGTATGTATTTGGGGGATCTCCTCTGGTAGTAGTTTCTTTATGAATTTGTCTAAATAATTCTAGTTCTAGTTATCCTTTTCCATATTCCCTCCTCTATGCCACCCCCCATCTCTCACCCCACTAAATCTTTTTGGTTCTAGTGTTCTCCTTTCCCCTTTATACCACTGTATTCTATCTCCGCTCTCTAAAAGAAACTTCCCTCCCTCCACGGATCCTTACTAGCTCCCTCATTCTGTGGGCATTCCCAGTGAGACCCAGACATCTAAAGATTGAAAGCTAACATTGACCTATGGGAGAAAATACACAAAGTTTATCTTTCAGGGTCTGGGTTACCTCACTCAGGATGACTGTTTCCAGATCTGATGGTAATTTCTTTTTAAATAATGTATAGCAAACAACTCTTACCCATTTCCCTTTTGTGTTCAATTTAAAAACATACATAATTTCCATGATTCCTTCAGGGAGTTTCTTTATATAAAGTAAATATAATTTTCAAATCTTTCCCTCAAAAAAATGAGGCAAGACATTTAAAACACTAAGAATGCACCAAAGTAGCTGGGCATGGTAGCACACAACTTTAATCACAGCAGAGGCAGGCAGATCTCTGAGTTCGAGACCAGCCTGGTCTACAGAATGAGTACTAGGACAGTCAGGGCTACCCAGAGAAGCCCTGTCTTGAAAAACAAAACAAAAACAAACAAACAAAGCACCAAAGTATGTTCCAAAGGGGGATAGCATTCTCTGATTTAAACGTACATTATTTGGAAAATGTTGGCACAGATGACAGAGTACTTCCTGATATGAAGGGGGCTGTCTTCACGGGGAATATGTGTGTAGGGAAAGCACTGGCTGTAAGAGGAGATTCAAAAGAGACACTCTGGAAGAAGTCAGGACCGACTTAGCTATGTAAGAGGTACCAAGACATGAGGGGATGGAACCGAGATCAGAGAGAAATGTGGCCAGGGAAGGGGGATGGAGAATGGGAGGGATGATAATCAAAAGGAATACAGACAGTACATGATGTGTGATCGTTCAACTTTACACCTGACACATGTTCAATAGAAAATATAATTCAGATTTTGATTTTTTTTTCTTAAACTATCAGTTTGTGGTAAGAGGGAGCGATAACAGCCAGTCAGCCATGCAATCACAAAGGGCAACAGATGGTGCTCGGAAGGTTACCATTACTAACCTACGACACTGGATAGGCTGCTGTCTTAGTTAGGGCTTCTATTGCTGTTGTGATGAAACACTGGAACCAAAAAGCAAGTTGGGGAGAAAAGGGTCTATCTGGCTTACACTTCCGTTTTGCTGTTCATCATCAAAGGAAGTCAGGACAGGGCAGGAACCTGGAGGCAGGAGCTGATGCAGAAGCCATGAAGGGGAGCTGCTTACTGGCTTGCTTCCCATGGCTTGCTCAGCCAGCTTTCTTATCAAGCTCGGGACCACCAGCCCAGGGATGGCACCACCCACAGTGGGGTTGGCCCTCCTATATCAGTCACTAATTGAGAAAATGCCGTACAGCTGGATCTCACAGAGGCATTTCTGTGTCGAGTTAAAACAGAACCAGCCAGTACAACTACGTGCAGTGATTGTAATTTACAGTTTATTGATATGTAAGCCCATTGTAAATTAAGAAGTAATTTCAATTTAGGGGACAGGGTCTCACTAAGTTGCCCAGGCTTGCCTTGAATTTACTATGTAGCCCAGGCTGGCCTTAAACTCTGAGCATTGCTCCTGCCTCAGCTTTCTGGATAGTGAGATTCCAGGCACACACCAACACTCAGCTAATATATATTTCATTTCTGACTGAACAATCCCATTGCTCTGAGACATCAGTGAGCATCTCCTATACACACAGCCTTAGAGCGTGGAGAAGGACTAGGGCAACGCGCAGTGTAGAATGCCTGGTGTATAAAGAGGACAGTGCAGGTTGGGTACACACTGTGAGTGGAACTGGTCGGAAGAAACAGAACCCAGGGCTGGGCGGTGGGGCCTAGGAGCAACAACAGTGTCCTCTTTCCTCAGTTCCCTAAGCCGTTTGGGAAGACAGAATCTCTCCCTGCACAGAGGACAAAGACATTGAGGCAAATCTCAGTGGATTGGTCCCTCCCAGATGCCTTTTGGATACTGAGAGTATATCCTCACATTGAAGATAACTAGAGATCAAGCTTGGAAATGCGAAGCGTGTGCTTCAAGTTTCCTGTACAGCCAAACTAATAGTACCAGGAAAATGCAATGCTTAACATATTTAAGGGGGAATGTTTATGATTTTTATAACAAATTAATTTTTAAAGAAAAGCATAAATAATCATTAATTTCTAAAAAAAAAAAAAGTGAAGTATAGAACTCTCAAGTCCAAAAAGCAACAGAAAAGATGAATTAATAAAGAGTAGATGAAAAGGAAAAAAAAAAACTCTAAGGATTATACACTTAATAAAATAGTGGCCCTTTTATATTATTTCCTGGGAGAGGAAATCAATGAGTCAAAATAATAGGAATTTCTGGTAACTGAGATGAAAGTTGAATATTATCCAACCAGTCAGTGAAAACATTAAGAAAGATCACGGACAAAAGATTTTGAAATCAGAATAGGACTTCTAGAAAGCCTCGAGCCATTGTGGTATCAAGAGAAAACAGAAAAAGGAAGAAGGAAATAGCATCACTAATAGGAGTTCTTCCTGAAGATTAGCAACCACCTCAAGACTTTCCATCGTGCTGACAGAGGTCTTCTGGAGTCACTGCAGGGAGAAAAGTCTCCCAGCTCCAGGACCCAAGGCACCCAGAGGACAGCCAGCCTTTTCTCTGGATGCATGATGGATGGACCAACTTCCCCTCCCTGTGCAAGGCTTGGCATGGTTCCTGTGTGAACTCCATGTAACACGTTAACCCAGAAGGCTAGAAAATTCCTTTTGTTTCTTGATGGCCAACTGTCACTTTCCCAGCATGAACATCTGTGTCCTGTCTCGCTTATACCACAGCTGAGCACGTGGTTTGTAGGTGTCAAAGTATCTGCTAACCAAATGTGGTCATTCCTTCACCAATCTGGATCATCATGGGGTAGGCTGTATATAGCCAATAAGTACTTACAGAAAGCTAGTTGAATCATCAGGCTATTTTAGGTAATTAGGTCCTTCTACTTAAGATCAGAAAACAGAAATTCATGTGTTGACTTGGGTTACACTTAGAGAGTTCTCCATTCTGGGCCTTGACTCCGCATGTAGATTATATGGAAGTAGAAGCCGGTGTGATGGAGATGGCAGTGTGGGAGGCGCTCACATCAGGCCTCAGAGTCTAAATTCAATCCCCAGATCCCACAAGGTGGCAGGAGAGAACCGATTCTTCAGCGTTGTCCTTGACCCCTATACACATGTACTGTGGCACATGTGCCACCCCATCCCACCCCCCATGTATGACACACATGTGCACATAAGTAAATAACTGTAAAAACAGATGCAAAATGTAAGGGGGTCTAAACGCTAGCATTCTTGGGTTGTGTTATGTTAAGGACCCAATGGCATCTATCTGCCCCAAGGCATACTCCTCCAGCTCTCTGTTTACAGTCAGAAGCTAGAAGTAGGAATGGAGGCCTTTGGGAAAAACACAGCATGGACATGAACCTTGGAGAAAACAGATTGAGCCAAATTCTGCGCCTCAGCTTCCCGTTCCTTCCCTCCTGTCTTGGTCTTCTCTCCAAAGTGGCTCTTGACACAACTAATCTTCTCTGGGTCCTGATTATGTTCGTCACACCATTGTCTGCTCTATCTACCTGAAAGAGGATAGAGGTCATTGAAGACGAAGATTCCCTCAGATCCATCACAAGGAGTGCTTGTTTGGAGCAGCCTGGCTATATAAAGAAGCTTGCTGGGAAAAGCATTTCTGCTTCTTCCATTTACCTTTCCATGGTTTGAGACACAGTTCTACCACTAAGGAGATTTTAGTGTACATGAGCATTTTCAGAAATCAGACATTAAAGACATGAGCTTGCTCAGTTCTGCCTCACCTCCCCTATTAGCCATTGTCATTGTGTCCTAGGAACTACCTGTGAATTCATGTCTGGCTGGAAGAAAGGCCATGCCTCCCTTAGATACTCTGCTGTCCTCTATGTGGAATGCAGATGTTCAAGCCTCTCTCCCACTATCAAAGCATCCATTAAAGGACCATTGGTCCTTGATCAAAAGCTAGATGCTATGGTTCAACTACAACTTTCCAGGTCAGCTTTGTGACTCACACATTCATTGACCCAAAGCTTGAAAATGACAGGACTACAGACGACATTAGAAGTGATATTTTTTTTAATTATCCAGGTCAATATTGTATAATACTATGACGACACCATATTTAGTTGCAATAAAACTATTCCCAATGGCCATTAATTGATCCCAACGGGTGCCTAATAGCCTCTTAAAATAGCTGAAACAATCAGGAACATTGCTAATTACGTAACTCTTTTGTGCAATGTGGGATCTTTAGATTTGGGCCTCCTCATTCTCATTCCATCACTACTGAAACTCTGGAAGTGAGAATCCACTGCCATTATAAACTGATTTAGGCTGATCCACAGGGCTGCATGCTCCTACCATATGTCTATCTCGGGCACTGATATGCATCGGGTGTGTCTGCCTTGTGACAAAGAAGATACCACATAACAATAAAGACAAGAATGTCAGCAGCATTGATAGGTTTGTCTCTAAGATAGATCAGATGTTCTCTGTGTGCAAGCATTTCCCTTTCAAAGCTGAATGGCGTGATTGTCTCCGAAGAATTCGAAGGCCAGATATCTTTTTTTATTTTCTTCATACTTCAGTTCGCAGGGCAACATCACCTAGTCTAGTGGAACTCCATCGAAACAGGGGAGAAGTTTGAGGTTTGCTGTGACAGGAGAAGAAGAAAATCCTGCCCTGAGATCTCCAAAGAGGCTCCTTCCCCAAGCTAATCAAGCCACATTCTGCACTTAATTACGGCTATTGTACCTCTGGACTTAAGGAGCTACCGGAGGGTTTGGGTTTGGTTTTGCCAGTTTACAGTTTGATTTTGATGTAGATCATCTGTTGCTTTTAATAAAATCATGCGACTCACTTGAGAAACATGTGCCATAAAATGAGTGTTTTTGTTTTCTAAAAACTCTGAAAGGTCTACTCCGGAGTTCCCTGTTGTTCGTTCCCTTGGAATGAATTATTGCAATCAGACCACATGGGGAGAAAAGTTAACCTCTGATGACGAAAGGAATCAGTCCAAGAGGTAGCCTATTAATCACAGCTCCTTCCTAACCATCCTACTGAGAAGTCGCGTTCCCATCCTGTGCCATTAGAGACACTTTTTCACTCATCATGCCCCCCTTTGGTATTTGGTTTCTCCTGAAATCCAGGGCAGCCTCAGTCAGTCATAGTGGCTAACCTTACACCCATCTCCAATGTCCCCCTGATAGCTTGATCTGACTATGATAATTTGTCACTGTCAAGCCATTTGGCTCTTGGCTTTGGTCTTCTTTTTCGTGCAGATGTCAAAAATGCAAAAGCACAGTTCATAAAGCCAGAGATGACAGCATCCCATTTGCAGTGGTCATGGAGTGCCGGAAGGTAACTTTATTTAAAGGACCTCAGCCTTCTCTCCAGACGAGCTGCTGAAGTTCCAGGGTGGTCTGAAGAGCTGACTCAAAAACATAAACGCCACTGCATTGACATACAGTTCCTAAGGCCAAACATCCAGATGTGTCAATAATGTGTGAATTAGAAACAGATGTGAGCCCTTGTTGGAAAACAAATATCATAGAATTATTTCCTTTCTTTCGCCTCCTTACGTGTTCACACACTTCTTCCTTGTTTGGTTTTTCTCTTTGAGTCTCACTCAGGCAGGCATGCGGCTGGCTATGGATTGAAAGCCCCTAGAAAGGGAAAGGACAGTCAATTGTGAGCCTTCTTTCACACCCAGTGGGACAACCGAAGCACCGTGATTGTCTGCAGTCAGCCGGGGAGCTGCATTTCCACCCGATCTTCTGAGGTGTGTTCTAGACCGCTGAGACCACTTAGAGAAACTGCCACTGCAGAACCCATCTCTTTGTTTCCGGAAGTTACTCAAGAAAGAAGCCATGCAGCTACGGTGTGCGCTGCTGACAGCGCCTCCTGACGTCCTTTGGCGCAATTACAGCGTGACTTGAAGTTGAAGGCATTTGGGCGTTTTGAATGTATATATTAGAACTAACTTTGCCTTTTAAAACATTCATTTCATTTTATATGTATGGGTGCTTTGTCTGCCTGTATATTTGTACCATCTGCATGCCTAATGTCCTCAGAGGCCAGGAGAGTATCGGATCCCTGCAACTGGAGTTACAGCCCGTTGTGAGGCACTATGTGGGAGCTGGGAACTGAACTCAAGTCCTCTGGAAGAACTACTGAGCCGCCATCTCTCCAGCCCCAAGAACGGACTTTCGTTAAGTCTTTGGGTCTCCGTTCATTTGGTGCAGGAAGCATGTGTGTATCATTTTGTGAGACGGGAGAAAAGTGATCGGGAGGAGACAGAGGCTGCAGGACAGCGGTGGGAAGTCTTCATTTCCTGCGATGAGAAAACAGCTTAGTCAGCAAGGCAAGCACCAGGGCCTGAGTGCAATTCTGAAGCTAATGTTCAAAATCCAAGAACCAGACCTCATGGGTTGGTGCTAGCCCGGCTACGCAGTGAAACTTTGTCTTTAAAACAAGAAGGAAAAGGAAAAAGAAGAAGAGGGGAGGAGGAGGGGGAGGAGGAAGCAGGGCAGCATGGTGGCGTGCTCTCGTAATCCCCTGGAGGCAGAGACAAACCAGATGATGATTCCTGGAGTTCACTGGCCAGCCAGCCTGGCCTAATGTGCAAGCGCCAGGCCACCGAGAGACCCTGTCTCAAAAATATGGTGGATGATGCCTGAGTAAGTACACTGAAGGTTTCCTCTGACCACTACACTATTCAAACCGCTACTCACAGGTAAACACACACACACACACACACACACACACACTCACACGCACACGCACACACGCACACGAGAGTGCGCAAGTTTGTATTTCCCTACAGCACAAATGCCACAGACAACTATGCAAAGTTTAAGGCGCAGTCCACATCCATTAGAAAAGCTGCGGTGAATTTAGAGTTTTAATACTCTGGAAGGCCCGGGTATTGTGTCAGCAAAAGCAAAGGGCAGCTCTGATTGGGCTGTGGCTCTCTGGGAAATGTGCAGGGTTATCCTCTGCGCTTGGGTTAGTTCCACTGAGCATGAAACAAGACTCATATGGGATGCAGGAAGGCAGAATCGGCTACTGGAGTGCTCTCTGAAAAAGTGATGTACAGTAATAGAGCCGACTCCGCATCCACCTCCTTGCTCTCATACCCCATCTAAAACATACATCACGCCAGGGCAGACCAATAAGATGGTAAGATCAGCCAGTTACCATTCTGTAATTGTTGACCATATCCAGACAGAGTGCAAAGTTCTATTACCGATCACTTAGCATGCACAGCTAACCTATCTTAACAAAGCAGCATTCCTGTTTCAGTGTCTGAGCATCTGACCCTCACTGGAATGGAAAAGCCTACAAGTTTTGCCTTCGTTCAGTGATAGTAATCCCCCTGCTTCCTACTTCACTCCATATGATAAAGTCTACTAGGTCTTACCGAATAACCATTCTCCCTACTTTCCTATTAGTGGAAGTGTGTGTGTGTGTGTGTGTGTGTGTGTGTGTGTGTGTGTGTGTGTGTTGTATTTGTGTCTTAGTTTGGGTTCTATTGCTGTGCAGAGACATCATGACTGTGGCAACTCTTATCAAGGAAAACACTTCATTGGGGCTGCCTTACAGGCTCAGAGGTTTAGTCAAGAATGTGGTTGCTGGTATACAGCAACTGTTTTGCGACCCTGAAAATGAAAGTTTAATCATGGGTGGTACCAGGAAGACACCATCTAGCAGCCCAGTTTGCCGACCTCTGAACTTAATGAGACAAACTTAAACTTTCTTCTTAGGAATAACACGGTTTCACAGTTCCTGTCTACAACTACAGGGTAAAATGTCTTTTACACTTGGAGATCCCACAAACTCTGCCTGGGCATCAGTCACCCATGTGTTTACCACACCATCTATCGCTTCCACCTTTGGAAAGACTACCATGTGTTCCCTCTGTGGCTTCATCACTGCCAAGCTCTTCTCTAGTAAAGAGGAAGAAAGTGTTCCCACACTATCTAAGATGGTGCAGGTACTTTTGCTATTTGCCCTTATCTTGGACTGTATTTATAAGCCACTTCCTGTTTAAAAGATTTATAGAAGGCAGTTTATCACTCAGCTAATCCAACTATTTAATGTGGGCTATTGGACTGATGGGAGAGAGAGCACAGGAGAATAGGAACTAACATCCAAGGACAGCTATGTAGAGTCAATGATAGTGAAAGAGACGCAAACTGAATTCTTTCCAATACAGTTCTTTCCTATCCAGCACAAACTAATAAGCCTGTCTTTAGGTTTTGTAAAACATTCACTGCGGACGATTCAGCTGGAGTGGGATTAGGTACCTGCCACAGATGAAATGGTCAGCTAGCATCTACTTCTTCCCAGCAAATCAGAAGACGTCAGGAATCTTTCCTCTCCAAAACCAAGGTTTCCTTCCTCAAAAACACTTTCCCATCATCCCCTGTTGCAGTGGTTCCTCTGTTTGCTCTGTTTATTGTCAACAAATGGAGTGAGAAGTGCTCAGTAGCATATGCTCGGTTAAACTGCCTTTCTGCTCCTGAGGCTGTCCACACTGACTCCATCTGGAAGGCTGCCTACTGAAGCAGGCCCTCTCCAGGCCATGCCACTGGCTGTTTTCAAAGTCCCTATCCATCCATCCATCCATCCATCATCCATCCATCCATCCATCCATCCATCCATCCATCTATCCATCCATCCATCCATCCATCCATCCATCCATCTATCCATCTATCTATCCATCCATCCATCTATCTATGGATCTATTGATCTAGCTATCCATCTATTGACCTATCATCTACCTATCAACTGATCGGTCTGTCATCTATCTATTATCTATCTATCAATCTCTCTCTCTCTCTCTCTCTCTCTCTCTCTCTCTCTCTCTCTCTCTGTCTTTATTTCTGTTCCTCTGTGCCTCTCTCCTCTTTTTTCTCTCTCACTCCTATCTCTCTTCTCCCTCTTTCCTTCTCTCTCTCCTTTCTCTTCTCTCTCTCTCTCTCTCTCTCTCTCTCTCTGTCTCCCCCCTCCTGTGTATGTGTGTGCATGCATGTACATGCATGCATGCATTTGCACCTCACGCAGCCGAGAAGGGTTAAAGAGCTACCTCCTTGCTGTGATTCTCAGCTTATCCTCCTGGTCTGACTTGAGCTTACGCCAAGAAGAGCACCAGGCCTCAGATTTCCCTTCTCCAGTTGGTTCTCTAGCATCCCTGTAAACCGGGTTTCTGTCTGCAATACACTATACAGTCCCTTTCTACCACTGCCACTCTTTGGGAACTGATCTTCCTGGGAGGAAGGAGGGAGGAGGAGGTGGGGGAAAAAAGGGGAAAGTCAGGACAGAAAGGCAAATGTGCTGCTATTGAGTCAGAAGGGCAGCATCCAAAAGCAGTGAGTCACCTGCTGAGGAACATGGTCTTGCTGAATCTGTAAAGGCAAGTGGCCAAATGCACACCTGCCCACAGGTAAGGAATTCAGTGATTCCCAGGCCTGAAGACTGAGGCATTTAACACACAAGCCCACACCCTGGTTTTCTGCACATTCACATGGCAGTGTTCCCTACATTGACATCAGCCCAACCTCTCACTTGCCATTTCACAAAAGACACAAGGAAAGGCACCTGTGTTCAGGAACAGCAGAAGCGGGTGGCTCAGAATGATCACTTGTGCCACAAGCCACCTCTCTGAAAACTCCAAACCCTCCACATGGCAACACTAATCTGCACTGTGATTGGTACTGTATCTCTAGCATCTACTTTAGAAAAATTTCCCACTGGGCGGTGGTGGTGCACACCTTTAATCCCAGCACTTGGGAGGCAGAGTCAGGCGGATCTCTGTGAGTTCAAGGCCAGCCTGGTCCACAGAGTGACATCCAGTATGGGCACCAAAACTACACAGAGAAACCCTGTCTCAAAAAAAAAAAAAAAAAGAAAGAAAGAAAGAAAAAGAAAAAAGAAAATTTTCCCTAAACAAGTATATTCTGATGTTTCATGTCATTTTAATGTACCAAAAGAGGTATTTGGCATTAACTATCATTGTTTTCTCTTAAACAACCATATATAGTCATTAGTGGTGCATCATGTAATCATTCTCACCTCTGCTGGTTCATGGAGAACTTGGTTGTAAATGTTAACTCCTTTTCTGTTGCTCTGACCAAAAATCTGCCCTGAAACAGCTTCGGGGAAGAAAACCTGCAGTTGGAGGGCCCAGTCGGTCCTGGAGGGGGCATGGCTTGGCAGCAGGAGTGTGTGTCAGGAGTGTGCATCAGGGTCTCCTTGCCCCCTAACATACTGGTGAAACAGAGATGATGAGGACTAGAGCTGGACCATAAAGCCTTGAGTGTCTCTCACAGTTACCACTTCCTCCAACAAGGCTCCATCTCGTAGAGTTCCCACAACCTCCCCAACATATCACCATCAGCTGAAGACCAAGAGTTCACACATGGGAGCCTGTGGGAGACATGTCAGATTCAAACTGCAACACCATCATTGAGTTTCGTTTCTTTGTTTTATTTCAGACAGGATCTTGCAGTTCACAGGGTAGATCAAGCTGACCTCAGATATGCCAGAATCCTCCTGCTTCAGCTTCCCAAATGCTGGGATTACAAGGACGATTACAAGCAATCATGTCCAGCTTCGTGGAGAATTTTTTTCTGTTCATGTCTCTCAGATCTCTTACCTGACCCCTGGTTGGAGCACAAGTCCTAATTGTTCTTAGTAATAAAAACCTGGAGACAGATGTAGGTGCAAATGCTGAAAGGTCGGAGAGACTAAAGAGCAAGCCACAGCCACCACCTCTTAATAATCCACTCTTATATCCTATCATATCTACCTGATCACTCTTTCCAAGACCTAGGTATTAAGAAGTAACCAAGCACAGCAATTTAAAGAGTACTTTGTCAGACCAGCCTGTGAGAGTCAATCCCCACCTCTCGCATCACCTCACTTTGTGTCTTGGGATAAATCATTCAATGTCCGGTCTCCCGTTTCCTCGCTGGCCAATGGAAAACTGCTGCATTGTATCATGTTACAGTCAGCCATGGTAGTGCATACCTTTCACCCAAGCACTTGGGAGGCCGAGGCAAGAGGTTTGCCACGAGCTGAAAGCCAGCCCCGGCTACGTAGCATATTTAAGACCAGACTGGCGCGCGCGCACACACACACACACACACACACACACACACACACACACACACACACGTAGAAAACCCTGTCTTAAGCAGCAAGAACAAAACACAGGCATTCACACATTTTGGCATCGGTCTGGGTCTTACTTTTTGTGGCATTCCACATTTGATGGAAGAAACTAAACCAGCTTCTCTGGATGTGAGGATTAAAAGAGTTAATATGCATTCATTTTTCGATCTCCTCCTTTCATATGTGGAACCAGTCGTGCAGGTTAGAAACAGGAGATTTACGGCTGACTCTCTCCTCTCTTGGACCACTGACATCCCAGTGTTTCACAAGTTCCCTTGGTTTTGTGCTCTAAACATCCTTCATCTTCCCCATCCCACGGTGCCCACTGCCATCTTGACCATCCACCAACACAACAGCCTCCACTCCACTCAAAAGCCCGTTCTACCTCCAGAGCCATCTTCCTGCCGTGGGAACCAAATCCCTCACATCTCTATCCTAAATTGATAGTGACTCCCACCATCTCCAGGATCGAGTTCCAAGCCCCAGGCTGCTTGCTAGGGCACAGAATCCTGTTCCCAGGTGAGCTTCCAGATCTTGATCACAATCCTCACCTTCTACCACAATCTCTACTCAGCTGACCACCTGCGTGTGTCACTTGTCACGCGCAGAAGTCTGAGGGCTGAAGTTGCTGAACTCTTCCCTCTGCCTGAGGCCAACATTCCCCTCTTGATCTACTCCAGCCTCTCCTTCAGCACTAAGACCTCGGGTAATTCTCCTCCCCGCTCCCTGTCCTTCTACGTGCCTACAGAGGGCCTTGTAGGGGTCCCACTTGACCGTATTGGCCTTTTTACCCCGTCTCTCATGCTTCATCTGTGGACTCTTCCTAATTACAGCAAGCACTCTTAAGCCACGCTTCTTGATCCCTGTCCTTAACCTTTCCCTGTCCCGTAGCTGACAGCCCATCTGTGGTTGTTGAATGATGAAGGGAAGCCAACAGTGTGTATGTTACTAGATGGTAGTATATTGAGAAAAGAAGCTGAAAGAGTGATGTAAGAAAAAAGTCTAATTACGAAGTCGTCAGTTTCATTCCCCTTGTTTTCCTGTCCTAGAAAGTGCCACCACCCTAGTGACCAGTCCGTGCCACAGTGCCCTCGGGTCAGGACACTGCTGCCCCTTCCTCCAATATTGGCACCCGTGCTCTGTCTGGGCACCTGCTAAGTGGACATTGTCCTTACTCCCATTACAAGAAATCATCCTTTAGGGCACTGCCCTGATATTAGGGAAAAGACCGAAAACTATCAAAATGCTGTTAGGAATCAAAATTGCTTATGTGGTAATAAGAAAACAATGGAACGCATGGACCAGCACCAAACCTCAAGTACTTTCTCCGACTTAAATTGCTTCTTAAACGCCTGCTGCTTTGTGTAAAAGGCAATTGTGTGAGCACTTTCACAGATTTTCAGCACAGTGCCAAGCCACCCCAATACCCAGATGCTCTCAGGAGTTAAATCAGAGTTGATGGGAATACCAGGAGATAACATGCGAAGATCCATTTGTGGTATAGGAGCCACACAAAGGGTAAGATTTCCCTATGATGCGTTTTAACGACAAGGGTGGACCAAGGGTAAGCCACAATCCCAATGGACCAATGCCTCCTCATCAAAAGCAGGCCTTAGCTTTTGCGGACATGAAGGCAAAGAGCGCCGAGACACCAGACACAACAGTAGCAAACCGTGACAAGAGATTTCATCCAGTCTTTGAGAAGCAACAGGTACATGACGTACTGTGGCTGCTTTAGAAGCAGACAAAGAAAATACAGAATTCACACTCCTTGCCAACTGGCTACGAGGCCTCCACTACGTGTTTATGTTCTTTTGAGTAAGGAGTAGAAATGGTCGCCAGAAGTTATTAGAAAAAAATAAAGCAGATATACTCAAAATCTGCACAGTAATGGTCTGAAATGTGGAATATGCTGCTGTAGTGTCTATGGATACTTTACAAGCCATATCTCATCTTCAGATCCCATGCCAGGGGAGATAACTAAATGAGAGGCTCCCTATTGTATCATGCTCTAGGTCCCTACCGCAGAACTGCATTTTCAGCAAAGAGATGTTGTAACCAATCCCTTTGGCAATTCCAGCTCTGTGCGTCTCCACCCCCTTGGAAAGAATCCAACACAGAGCCACCGCCTGCTACCTCTGGCTGTGGAGTCAGTTGTACCGCACCTGCACTGGGAACCTTGGGAAACAGGAGTTCAGTGATGTCCAATGCTATTTTCAAGGAACAGAAATTAAATGTCTCCTAAAAAAAAAAAAAAAAAAAAAAAAAAGAACCAGATTCCATGATCTTGCTTGCTGGGGCATTCTTAGAGCTCATCAATAATTTCCTTATTCCCTCCATTCCTGGATTTTAGGGTTATGACTCTTTCCAACCTAGTGAAAAGAAACACAGCCATTCACTTATCTAAGATAGTGAATTATGAAGTGGAAGTGGTGAGGTGTTGCTGAGCAGACGCACCCAGGATCAATGTTTCTCTTGCTTCTCTTTCCTTGCATAGACACCACAGGCCCAGCTGTCCCAAGGTCAAATGGCTTGGGATGTTGAACTACCACATGGTGTCACCTAACTTTACAGTGGACTTAGTGTGACAATGAAATTTTGTATTGTTAAAACACCATACTCCTCACTACGCAGAAGTTACTGTACCTTCGGATCTTGGGAAATGGAGTTTATCTTTATGGGCCAGCTTTATACTGTTCACTTTTTTTTAAAATGATAAACCTGGAGCATGGAATGCAGCTGAGTTTTCAGGATGCTTGTCAAGCATGCACAAATCCCTGGGTTCCATCTTCAGCATCACATAAACCTGGAATAGTGGCCTACACCTATGGTCAGCATGTAGGAGATGGAGGCAGGAGGACCAGAAGTTCAAGGTCATCTTTGGTACATAGAGAGTTTGAGTTCAGCCTGCAATATGTAAGACCCTGTCTCTAAATAAATAAATATTTAAAAGTAATCCAAATCCAAGAAGAAAACTCATTTCACAAAAATGCAAAATAAAATAAAAATAGATTGAAGTATTTCCTTTAGAATTGGGTGAGGAATACAGAACCTCAAAAGACCCTAAATACCCAAAGCAATTCTGAGCAAAAAGAACTGAGGGATTACCATCCCAGACCTCAAGGTATATTACAGAGTCATAGTAATAAAAACAATATGGTACTGGCACAAAAAATAGGCATGTGGACCAATGGAACAGAACCAAAGACCCAAACATGAGTACACATAACTATAACCATCAAATGTTAGACAAAGATATTGAAAACACACACTGGAAAAAAGACAGTGTCTTTAATGAAAGGTGCTGAGAAATATGGATAGCCACTTGTAGAATGAAATTAGACCCACATGTTTCCCCCTGTACAAACACTGACTCAAGCGCGTCAAAGACCTAAATGTGACACCTGAAACAACAAAAATACCAGAAGAAACCATGAGCAGTACCATAGGATTTAGAAATAGAAAAGGACTTTCTGAATAGGACTCCATTTGCCCAGGGATTGAGGTCAACAATTGACAAGAGGGATGTCATGAAACTAAAAAGCTTCTGCACAGCTAAAGAAAAAATCACCTGAGTGAAGAGGAAGCCATAGAATGGGAGAGAATCGTTGACAGCCATACATCTGACAGAGGATTAATATCCAGCATATATAAAGAACTCAAAAAATAAGGAGCCACTTAAACAATGAGCTTGGAATTTTGAGAGCAGAGAGTTCTCAAAAGAAGAAATAAAAATAGCTGAGAAATGCCTCAAAAAAATGCTCTTTGTCCCTAGTAATTAGGGAAATGCAAATCCAAACAACTTTGAGATTTCATATTACCCCTTTAAGAATGGCAAAACAACTAACAACAATTAATAGAGAGGACATGGAGACAAGGGACCCTTCATTCACTGTTGGTGAGATTTCAAACTGCTCCAACCATTCTGGAAATCAGAGTAGAGAACTTTGAAAAAGCTAAAAATTAATGTACTATATGACCGAGCAATAGCACTCCTCAGTATATGCTTAAAGGACTCAACATTCTACCTCACAGACACTTGCTCAGCCATGTTCACTGCTGCTCTGTTCACACAATATCTAGGAAATGGAAACAGCCTATGTGTCCTTTAACTAACCAATAGATAACGAAAATGTGGTGTATGTATACACTATGGAATACTACTCAGCTACTAAAAAGTAAAATCATGAACTTTACAAGTAAAGGGATTGAACTAGAAAAGATCGTTTTGAGTAAGGTATGCCAGACACCCCCCCCAAAAAAAAAAAACATGTTCTCTCTTATCTGTGGTTCCTAGCTCCAAATTTTCAGATGTAAGTGTGTAACACAGAGCACTCACAGAAACCAGGATCTCAGATGTAAATGTGTAACACAGAGCACTCACAGAAACCAGGATCTCAGATGTAAGTGTATAACAGAGTGCTTGCAGAAACCAGGAAGGGATAAAGGGACAATGGGAGGAGAGGATCAATAGAAAGAGGAGTAGAAAGACACAAGTGATTTGAAGGGGGATAGTGAAGGGGAAGTAAGTACAGAAGGAGGGTGAAATAACCATTAGGGTGTCTGAAAAATCGTAAAGCATCATATTATTATCTATCTACCTAAATTTGCCATATTATATTATGTATACACACACACACACACACATATATATATATACATATATATAATGTCTGTGCATACATATATAGTTTAAATGAGAATTTTCAATCTGGTCTACCTGCTCCCCCAAGAGCTATAGACCATCTAACAAAAACCCTAACATCAGGCATAAGAAGTCCCCTTTAAGTTATTGGTCAGGGTTATCTAAGAGATTCCTAAAACATCACAGGCTATTATTGCTGCTGCCAATGGTTGCCTCCAAGAGATGGGAAGTAAGCCCCTATTGCTGAAGAGATCATGCACTTATGACATAAGACACGGAGGAACTTTGCTGGATCTCACCTCCTCCCTGATGTCTAGCTTTATGGTATGAGAAGGCACCATCTAAGCTTCCAAGTGAGGGAAGCAGCCATAACCATACTCAACTTTGATAAGTAGGATTACTATATCAGCTACTGATGCCTATGAACCACAAAGACCAGCATGACAGGGTAAGCCTAAGGGAGCAATAGCAGCAGACATACCTTGGGGGTAATAAACAGCTCTTGCACTTGACTCCAGGCCCACTCAGCAAGAAGGAAACCATGCCTAATGCTGGAAACCTAGCCAACTACCAAGGGCCTAGAAAAGGCAGGGATTTTGGATTAGTCCCTACAACCAGCATAAACCCTAACAACATTCTTAATATTTATCCTTATGCCCACAGATAAGAGTAGTTCTCACCCCTCATCAAAGATGTTGTCTCTTTACAACAGATGGAGGCCATTATAGAAAAGAAAAAAAAATCACAATCAGACTGTAGAAAACAAGAGATCCTGGTTCCCAGTCCCAACTGATACATCTGCAACACAATTTCTGTACCTAAGGCTCAGGGACTTTTGGCAAAAGTGGGGACAGGAAGACTGTAAGAACCTGAGGAACAGGGAGTTGCTTGTGAGATTATGTCTCCTAAAAGTGTCAGAGGAGCTATACCCGGGAAGTCTCATCAGCATGGCTGCCTAAACGAGACCTGAACAGTGACGACACCAATAGACATGAGAATGTGGAAGGGGATGGATCATCAGAAACAAAGAGATACAGGGAACTAAGGAATTCTGAGAGCAGGGGAAACAATCTTCCCCGGGGAAGAGCTTCCCAATTGCTTATCCAATACCAAGTGGTCAACCCCCAAAAGAGGTACATACAAAGAACATAAGAACTGAGCAGGTTGTAGTTACATATTCAGGATGTGTGTGTGTGTGTGTGTGTGTGTGTGTGTGTGTGTGTGTATACATATATAGCAATGATTAAGAAAAGGGGGTATAAGTTTGAAAGGAAGGGGAAGTACATGAGAAGGCTGGAGGGAGGAGCAGGAAGAAAGTGAAGGGGAAAATGATGTAATTATATTGTAATTTCAAAAAATAAAGTATTATAAAACATTGGATTACTATAGTATAACAAAATCCCTTGCCAGGCTTCATAATTTCCACTCTAATTAATGTTCTGTAGGCTCTAACAAGAAATTTGAGCCTTCTCTTGGTGTGATTTGCAATTATGAAGCAAGTTTAAGGTTATAATTAATTTAAATTATAAAACTAAGTCAACATTTTTTGGCCTTTGAGTCATAAAAATTAGAATTGTAGTCAAATGCATTGTACTCATGCCTTCTCAAAGTATTTAATATCTATCACAATATCTCAATTATACAGAGGAAATAGTTTTGGTCTACAAATATCAAGAATTATTATCTTAATATTTTGTGTGTTTTCATGACCCTAAATAAAATAAAACATTTGAAAATTGTTAGGATAAACATTTATATTTCAGGCCTGGGTAGACTTTTTTCCAGAAAGAAATTCAACCTATTTTTTTCCCAAAATAAACAAATAGTGAGTTGATTCCATAGAATTTTTGTAATACAAAGACTTATATAAATAGGATTTATGGCAATTCACACAAAAAGTATTTACCAAGTACTTTCTTTGGCTCTCACAGGAGACTAATAAAGGGTAGATGAAATGGTCCCTCCTTTTCTCAAATTTACAGTCTAGTAACTTCTTTTCCTGTATAAATGCACACTTATTTTCCCTCCATGTTTTGAGTTATGAAAATGGCATTGCCAAATTTTATCAGAAATAAAAATGTAACTTATCTATCTGTGTACCTCAACTGTCTGGGACATATCTGAGAATTAAGAAGGCAGTAACTGGGAAGAATTAAGACTTCCTGTACTCAGAGGGAATGGGAAGAGGGTAGTAATTTTGATTACAGGAGCAGAGTAATTATCCAGGGCTAGTCTCCCGCCGAGACCTTTATATCCAGTACGCTATAATCACAAATCCATACCAGAACACGAGGATTGTCCCCACTTTATAGATAAGGAATTTGAAGTTCAAAGGGGACAAAGAACTTGCCTAGAATGCATTAGCGGATAGATCCAGGATTTGAATCTAGACCTAGTCCGGAATGGAAAACCTTGACCATAATTCCACAGAAGAGTGTGTAAAATTATGAAATGAAATCTCTGGTCTGCATTTCAGAAGAGCCCCAGAGGGCTTGCTCCAGTTACTGTTACTGCAGGTCAAATATCTGAAAAGGACCAAGGAGGGTCCATTATCTCCATGATGCCTAGGGATTCAGCACAGGAAAATCAACACTTGAAGGGAAGGAGATTCAGAAAGGATTCAGGAACAAGTAACAAGATATAGAAGGAATCACCTGGAGATGTGCCCAGTCATATAGGAGAAAGTAAAGCGTGTAGCTGAAATTCAGTGAAGATACTGCCTGCATGTGTCCTCTCCAAGATGCCTGAGCTCCCTCATGGCATTAGCGTCTCTATGTAGTCAGAGCTCTTACCTGATGCTTCAAGACTCGAAAAAGAATGATAAAGCACAAATTATGCTGCTGCCTTTTAAGACACACAATATTACTTCCTCCATATAAAAAACCAGTCTAAGAAGAAGGGACAGGGTGGAGACTCCACCTCCCAACATAGCTGTCTCTCAGTGGGGCTTCAGATCATGGGTTCATGGGATCATGGGTGACATGGGATGGACGATTGTTGGTAGCTTTATTTGAGAAGGGGCATCTTCCACAAGCCCTCTGTTAGCTAAATTGTTCCTCTGATTTATCTAATCTACCCTGGAAATATTCAAATATAACCCAAGTAGAAAGAATAGAACAAAGATTATGCAAACATTTTTTAGGCTCAATAGTGGCCCACTATCTGTCAATTTGAACAGTAAATGTCATGCTTGGTGAATAGAAAATGAATTAAAAATAAAAAATGTCATTTTTACCACAGACAGAAATGGACACCAGATAAGAAAAAACTCCTAACTCCAGTTTTCAGAGTTCTTAATTAAGGACTAAAACTCTACACAGTTCAATAACCCTATGCACATCTTGTGTTCTTGCACTGAAAAAAAAATCCAAATGCCTAATAATAGTCCAAGCAATCTAGAAGAGGTTAAATTCATGTAGTGTATTCCATAAAGAAAGGCAGCAGAGTGTGTGCCATGTTTCACAAAGATCTGTATTAGAAGGAGACACATTAGGAGGCGAACACTAAATTACATACAGAAAACTTCAATCCTTGGTGCCCATTTCTGGATCATGGCCACTCAGAAAAGTTGCAGCCCTGGTATGGTTTGTTTCAATAAGAAAAGGAGAAATCCCACTGCAGGTTACATTTTCTAGGGCTAATGGCCACGTCCTCCCACAGTTACAAGCTAACCCCTTTCTAGTAGCCTATGTGAGTGTGCGCACATTAGCAGACAATCACCTGTTCTATGTATTTATTTGTGATCTTTATTTTCCGAAACTATTTTTTATTCTTTACTTCTACTTTATTACTATTATTATTGTGTGTATGTGTGTGTGTGCACGTACATGCATGAGCATGCGCAGGGACATGTGTGTGCGGGTGTAGAAGTCAAAGAACAACCTCTGCCACTCTGTTCTCTCCTGTCACCTTTCCATGGGCTCTGGAGATTAACCTCAGGTCATCAGGCTTGCTCAGTCATCTTACTCCTCAGCCCTGACTTCTGGAAGGATTAAGGATTCCCTATGGGCTTGAGTTCCCAAAGCAGCAAAAACTGATAGAATAACTGGAAATAGCCCAAGGTCCATATATCTAAACAAGAACAGTCATTATCAGTGCTAGTATCCAACCCCAAGGAAGTCTGCTTGCCTTATAACAACCCACTTCAGTGCATGGGAAAGGCCAACGACATTTCTTGAGGATGCACTCGGCCCACAGGTGGAAAGTTTGGATAGTTGATGTGGAGAATGCACAGCCGTTTACCATAGAGAATAACATCACATTTCGGGGTCGTGAATGTGAAGAGGAATTTGATAAGACATCTAGGTAAGTGGATGAGCTTTAATCTTTGAATAGCATCAGCTCCAGGAAGAACATCTGGAAAGAAATCTCTTCCCAGGGCCCCTTTCTATGCACAACTTCAACCTTTCATTCCCACAGCATATCTGAAAACATGTTTCTTGTTCGGCAGTGCTCTTGACTAAAGCTGTGATACAGAATTCTACAGACCAGGGATAACTGGAAAGGTGTGAGACACTGTAAGTAAGTGGGACTCAAAGACTAGAGGGAGTGGAAGCAATAGGAAGAATATAATGTACGGTAATAATGTTGGTCTCTGATGATGAAAATTTCTGTAAACTTTAAAGGTCTCTCCAGGCAGTGGTGGCTCACATCTTTAATCCCAGCACTCAGGAGGAGGAGGCAGGCAGATCTCAGAGTTCAAGGCCAGCCTGGTCTACAGAATGAGTTCCAGGACAGCCAAGTGTACACAGAGAAACTGTCTTGAAAAAAAAAAAAAAACCTCCCTCACCCACATCCCCACACAAGTCTCCCAGCTTTGTTCTGCCTTCTTTGTTAACTATGGTTTTTTTCAATAATTTGTTTTATTTTATGCATATGATTGTTTTTGCCTGTATGTATAAATGTGGACCATTTGCTTGCCTTGTGTCTAAGACAGTCAGAAAAAGGTACCAAACCCCTTGGACCTGGAGTTACAGATAGTTGTTAGCTGCCGTATGGGTGCTGGGAATCGAACGTAGATCCTCTGGGAGAGCAGCAGTGGGTGCTCTTAATCGCTGAGCTATCTCTTCATTTCAGTTGCTAAAGCATTGTGATGTTGCTGTAGCTGCTGCTTTGATGCTGATGAAATGACCATGATGGTTAAGTCACAGAGGGGAGACACGGATGCAGCCTTGCATACGAGCTGCACACTCTCTCCCCATCGGGCAGCCAGGAGCTAATCCAAGCTCAGGGGGAAAATTGCACACAAGAAATAAAAACAAAGCAAAAGAGGTGCAGCGGTGCACACGTGTCATCCCAGATGCTCAAGAGATTGAGGACCGACCTGCAAGATCAGATTCAGACTGGGCAACACGGTGAGACGGTGTCGCAAAAGAAAGAAGAGGAAACGTGTCCTTAAGTCAGCTTACAGGGAAATTATATCTTCATAATTTAACAAACACATCACAGGGTAAGATTCTCGCCACTTAAAGGCTTAGAATTTCTGCCCAGTATCCATCAATGGTTACTAATAAATGATTGTATTCTAGTAGTATAGAAGTCAAGATCCTCCTGGAATTTGGAGCAAGACGATGCTATCCACCATGACAGCTTTTATTGACACTGTTACGTGTCCTTGGACAGCAGTAAAAGCTGAGAAGAAGGGAGAAATGCACAGGAAGAGGAAAGAAGTTAAATATCATTGTTTTTAAGTGTCATGAGGATGATCTTAAAGAATTCAAAATAATGTAAGTTATTAAAATTAACAAGAAAATTTAGCAAGGTCAGGTACAAAGTCAATATTCTAAGAATCAGTGGGTAGATCAATATAAAAAGTGAACTGATTTCCACCAACCAGAAATAAAAATTCAAGATGATTTTGTTTACAGTTGTATCCCAAACAGCCAAATTCCTAGAAATAAATCCAGTGGACTGAAACTCGTAGTCTAAAAGTATAAAAACATATTGAAGCCGAGCATGACGATACAGACATGTAATCACAGCACTCAGAGAGCTGAGGCAAGGGGATTACCGCGAATTCAAAGCCAGTCTGGGCTATACAGTGAGGGCCCGTCAGAAAATAAAAGTGGAAATATATACAAGGCATGTGCAGCTGCTCATCGCTGCAGTATTTAAATACAGTTGTATAATCCCGTGATGCAGTGCTACAAAGCAGTGAGAACAAATGTACAACTACTGTTAAAGCAGCGTTTAAATGACTGCACTCAGGAGTGAAACATCTGGTCCCAGAGAACCGAGCCCTGGTCCCTGGTATCAGAAGCTGAAGTAAGAATGACTTTGGGGAAGAATGACCTAACTCTAAAAATATAAAAATTTCCCAGTGTTATTGCCAAAAGAATAGAGGTAGAGTATGAAAAACAAAATGAATTATATGTAAAAGTAGGAGGGTAAGAAAAAGTTAAAAATATGTATCCAAATCACACAGAATATATATTTTTAAAAAAGAAAAATTGAACTAATCCATTGAAAGGCAAAGATTATCTGATCATTTGTTTTAAATACGTTTTCCACAAGAGTTCCATCTGTAAAAGCTACAGATATAAAAAGACCAAAAGTGAGAACTATGTAGACAATGCCACCCAGCCCTAAAAACCCAGGGCCATAAAATTAGCGTGAGATAAAATAGACTTTAAAGAAAGCAGCTGGTAAAAGCACTTGCCTCTAATCCCAACGCTCCACTCAACGGCCAGGCAGGAAGCTCTCACATCAGCAGTAGGACTGAGCTATATGGAGAGACCCTGTGTCAAAAACAGACCGAAGAAGAAAAGGAGAAGGAGGAGTTTAGGACTGAAGTAAAGATGGAGTCTACTCTATACTGGATTTACATATATTAGTCAGCATGGTAGAGTAATTCTAAATGTGTTTACAAAGATGAAGTATGAACCTGAAAATTTATGAATCAAAAACAAGTGAACTGCAAAATCAGTTTTTCTGTCATCACAGTGGAAGCTTTCAAGGCTAAGGCTGGTGGAGTATGTCTTTAACCCCTTCGTGTGGGATACTGAGACCTGAAGATCGTGCATTTGAGGCTAGCCTTGGCTCCATTGTGAGTTCCAAGCTGGGGAGGGGAGGGTTACAACATTCTTCTCTTACTTAATTATCAGTTAAATGAACAAATATTATTCTTAAAACATAAATCTTAACAACAAAATCAAATCATTGAAGTTGATGAGTAGATAGAAGTAAAACTCTGAGCCAAACCATTAGGAAAAAACATGCTTTTCTAAAATACACAGGGGAAGTTTATTAAAATCAACAAAAGGCATGTCCTCAGATCCATCTCATTGTACTCTGGAGAATTTGTACATATAGACTGCATTCTTGGACTGCACATCAAATCTAACCTTAATATAAAAATAAATGTTAAAAATTCATTTTTAACTGGATGGAGTAGGGATGTACTAACTTGCTGATATTTATTTGCCTAACATGAAAAAGTATCTGGGTTCAATCATCACTACCTGAGGGAAAAAAATGAAAATAGCTCATAGAATTCACTGAAAATCGTGTCAGAAATTATAAAAAAAAAAAAAATACTGAAGAATAATATTTTTGTCAAAGTAAAAGCTCAAAGACAAATATATATCCTTACAACTTTCAAATATACGGGGAGAAAGGTGGGAAATCATCTTTAATAAGTATAGAATACTGTTATTAGCTGCATCCACCTACTTCAGCCTGCCTTGGGCTCCCAGGCAGTGTACCCACACACTCTAGGAGACAGAGCAGTAGCCCCGACAAGTCTTGAGACACCAAAACGCAGCCCAGCCCCAAGTCACACTCCAAGGCTCTCTTGGCTTGTGCTTATCATGACCAAGAAGAAAACAAGAGGAAATCAGAATTTTTAAAAATCTTTTCTAAAAATAATATGAATGGGTAGAGACCTGGGAAAATACATTTTCTTTGATCCTTAACTGCATCATCATCAATCTTTACTACAGCCAGCCATGCATAACTGCCCAGTTCATAACTAGGGAGCGTGTAAAATTGTGATGAATTGCGTTACACCCGCCACGGCCCACCTCCTGAACCTTTGCTTCTATTGCGTCCTCAGTTCAAAGTCCAGATTCATTTCCCTATTCTGACTTTGGGTGGGGAGACGGGGAGATCACTTAAATAGTTTGTTTCTGCATTTAATTTTCTCAAAAGTAGAACTAGGATACATTTCTCGGATGCTTTCTGGTGAGGATGAGAGGACCACAATAATATACCACAGGATATGGTGGCTTCTCTCATCACTATCAGTTCACAATAGTGGATGCCAAAAGAGACACATTATTGAAGAAGTGTCTAGCTAGGTATGGTGCTGCTTGCGGTATTCTCAGCACTTGGGAGGGGGGGGACTGAGACAAGAGGATTTCTCTAAGTTCAAGGCCAATTCAGTGTACAAATTCAACTCAATGCCAACCTGGACTATATAGCAAGACCCTGTCTCAAAACTAAAGAACATGACTAGAAAACACAAGACCAGTAATACCAACATGCCAACATCCCAGAGCTAAAAACAAGATCAGATCAAAAGTTCAAGAGCAGAGTCCAGGGCACTACAAGTTCAAGGCCAGCTTGGGCTAATTCAGCCCTGATGTGTGTGTGTGTGTGTGTGTGTGTGTGTGTGTGTGTGTGTGTGTGTGTGTGTGAGAGAGAGAGAGAGAGAGAGAGAGAGAGAGAGAGAGAGAGAGAGAGAGAGAGAGAAATGGCTTTAGTTTATCATAAAGAGAAACAGAGGAAAAGATTGATTAGCTATCCATGCTGGGCATGTCACTGCAAGTTCAGGCCCAGCCTGCACTACATAACAAGACCCTCTCTCAAAAAAAATAAAAATAAAAATAATAGAGGGAATCCAGTTACTATGTAGAAGTGATGGTGTCTGTTAGTGCCAGCTACACAACGCTATCATGAACTGTATGAATCAAACTAGCAAACCACAGGCCTCCTCATCTGGGTGGTATTTTTGGTAGACAATCAAAGGGCTCCACCCTCCCTTCAACACTTGCCAGTGTGGGAAAAAGCGAACTCTCACAATCAGACCTTTCTATTCAGACGCTGTCTGAGCAAATCCTAAAGTACAAACGCTATTTGTGAAACAGTATTGTTGCTGCTAATCTGAATGAATAGGACATACACATTCAAATCATAAGGAAAGATGGAGACGGCAAATATATGGTGAGTTCAGCCTTTAGATCCGGGTTAAAATTTGTAGTTCTCTATTTGTATAACCTTGAACAAGCTAGGACTATGGACCCCATTCTTTTATATGCAAAACAGAGGCAAAAGATGTCTACCTACCAAGGAGAAAAGAGACGTGTGGAGGTAGGGGTGCCCTTGCATGAATATGTGAAGGCCAGGGGTCAACATCAGATGAATGCCCATCTTATCTTTTTGAGGCAGGTTCTCTCGCTGACCCTGGAATTCAACATTTCCACTAGACTGGTTGATCATTGAGCCCCCAGAAACTGCCTGTACCTGTCTCACACTCAGCCCTAGGTTTATAGATAACTGTCTCACGAGTGTAGCTGGGTAGCCCTAGGGTTTTAGATGTGCACGGCCTCACCCAACTTTCATGTGTACGTCAGTGCAGGAAGATTCCAACTCAGGTCCTCACACTTGTGCAGCAAGTGTTTTACCCACTGAGCATCTCCACAGTGTGATGAAGTGAGTTCTAATAAACACTGTGCCGTATGGGACAAACACTGGATGAGTGAGACTAATCATTAATGAAAGGAAGGATACATTTGATATGTATAGAAACACAGGTCCACATCGGAAAACATGGTTGGGGACCCAGACCCATCAAATATAACTAGACACTAGGAGGCTAGTGACAAGTATCCGAGGAAGTAGAAGACATCAAAAAATGAATAAAACATGGGAGACTGTTCTGGTGATATCTTAGACCTGGAAAGAGAGAGCATCCTTGACCAGCATGGAAACCATTCAAGCCCAGAAGGATAGAGCCATGGAGAGTTAACTCCCCCGGTCAATCAAGCCAGGCTACCTTGAGTCTTGACCGCCCATGAAAAGCAAATTTGCTTCCTGTCCCCTAGCTCCTATTTCCCGGGCAGGAGTTGCCTGCGGAGCAGCGTGCACAGATTCCAGATACAGCAGGGCCTCTGTTTCCCAGTCATCTAACTTTCCCAAGCCTGCCTGGCACTTGCAGATTTATAGTGACGCTGGGCAGCCATGCAAAAGGTGGCATTGTGCTCAGCGGGACTGCTTCTGGTTTCTGTTGGGGACCTTTGAAGTGGGGACTTGAATCATACATCTGTAAATTCCTTACTTTCCACAGTTATTAAAACACCCGCCAGTGCCAGGGCATCCCATTGTTCATTCACTCTGCTGGCACACCAGTGTGGGGGTGGATGCCAACCGCACAACAGCCACAGGACACAGACAAATGGTAGGTGAGGCAAGGAGGTGGCACTGAGACAAGAGCTTGCGTGCCAAAGGAACACATGCTTGGGTCAAGCCGTGCTGTCTCTGCTCAGAAATATCTTAAGTCTTTGCACATTATAAAAATCTTTTAAGACCATGGCAAGAAAACAGGGAGAATGAGCTGAGCTTCTCCAAGGGCAGTTTTCTACAGCCAGTGAGTAGTTTTTCATTTTAAATAATAAGAAAGCACTCGTGTCTCTTTTAAGATTGGTGCACGTTCTCTTATTTCTCTCATTCACCCTCTTGGACTTGGCCACCTGTGATGAGTCAGGGACCGACTCCCAGCAGGGTCTCCTAAGGTCAGAGTGGGAAGACACATTCATAGTTTAGGGTATCAATTGTGGCCATATAAAGTAGTTAGGACCAGAACAACATGTTTGCTTTAATTGGTTCTTTTCTTTGGAGTAGGAAACACTGTATATGCAGTACTTTGTTCCTCCACACACCAGGCTGCCTCCACTAATTATGATTATAATGCTTTTGTAGTAAGTTTCCCATCCAGCAATTTCAAAACCCTTCACCTACACTATCTCTTTTTTCTCCAAATATCCTTATGAAACCACTAGAGGAAAGGTATTATTATCCAACATACACATAAATGAAAGAAAAAAAGGCCCTAGAAGTTTATAGGGTACGTTCGTAGCTAGAAACTCATAAAACTAATTTTCAGTTGTAGTTTGGGGAGTCAGTTTCATTATGCCCACAGTGTCAGCTGCTCACTCACCTGCAGTCGTCTGTTCTCAGAAACGTAGCCAGGACTAATAAAGAGCCCTGTCTGTAACAAGGCACGGGTGACTGTGAAATAGACACTCATTCTAGGGAAAGTCAGCAACTGTGAAACCTCTCACCAAAATGTGGCTATTTTAACAGGCAGATGGTGTAACCTTCTGCAAAGTCCATCAAAGCTTGTCTGGACAGTCTGACACAGGATGACTACACACCCCCACTACTGATGGTTTAGATCATTCTTCACATGCAGGGTAGAACCGAGAATGTCTATCCACAAGACAGATGCTCACACTATCATCCGTACCTGGAACAGCAAAAGTAGTCTTCCAATATTATCACGTGTTCCTCAAGAAGCGGAGAAGAAGATTAAACCATCTTCTATTAGAATCACTCAGTTGACCAAAACTTTGAAAATGAAAAAAAATCAAGGATATTCCAAAGAGGAAAACATAGTAGTTTCTTTACTGTTCTAGTGAGAAAAAAAAAATACTCTGACAAAAGCAACCGAAGGAAAAGGGGATTATTTTGGTTTTCAGTCCCAGAGGGATGCAGTCCATCATGAGGGGAAGGACAGGGCTGCAGTCAAGGAGGGCAGGGTGGCTAGAACAGGAGGCTGGCTGGTCACATTGCATCTAAACTCAGGACGCAGATAGAGCAATGAAGAAATGCTACCCCTCTGTCTCCTTTCTTCATTGACATAGTCCAGGATCCCAGCCAGGAAACTGTGCCACCCGCCACGTCAATTAACACAATCAAGACAAGGCATGTCCAAAGACCCATTTCCCAGGTGATTCCAGATCTCATCAAGCTGAAGATGGAGATTAACCATCACATAGGCCATCCAAAAGAGAACAAGGACACATGGCCTTGTCAGCAAGTGTTGGCTTGAGTGGGTTCTTCGTGAGGAATCTGAGTCCACCAGAAGGCAAGTGTCACTGTCTGGCCAGATGTCTGTCCTGTTGGTCAGTGTTGTGCTTGGAAAGTGGGGAGGAAAGGTTCCAGGTTAGCTGAAAAAATGAAGCTGGCAGTGAAAAACGTACAGAGGAGATGGCAAGAATCAAGCTCTGACAAGATCTTGAGCACCTGGATTGATGGACTGCATAGAATGGAAAATGCTCTTTAGCTGAGATGAGCGTAAGAACTATGTTTGCATCCAGAACTCAACTGCGAAAATAGAGTGTGGGGTAATGACGCCTCGCAAACATGAAAAAAATTAACAATTTTTTCACCAGTCTAACAAAAGTCAATAGGAAAATTATTAATGCCTCTTCCTGATGCTATAAATGTATAGTGAAGTCTAGGTTCCCTTACGAGAAATGCTCTGTCTAGAATACAGTGTCTGTGTAAGCACTATTCGGGCAGTGGTGGCACACGCCTTTAATCCCAGCACTTGGGAGGCAGAGGCAGGCAGATCTCTGTGAGTTCGAGGCCAGCCTGGTCTCCAAAGTGAGTTCCAGGAAAGGTGCAAAGCTACACAGAGAAACCCTGTCTCGAAAAACCAAAAAAAAAAAAAAAAAAAAAAGAGAGAGTAAGCACTATTCAACAAACTCACAAGTGGATTGCTGCTGTGTTCCGGTATTTTTCTCTTTTTAATACAGAATCTCCTTATACTGTCTAAGCTGGCCTTGGACGTAGGCTCTTTCTGCCTCAGCCCAGTTGGGTGGAATTACAGATCTATACTATTGCATGTATTTTACATACCTATACACCCAGAGTCATGAAGGAGAGTTACAAATCGAAAAAGACTAAGAAGTTCCGATGCAGAGCGTGGGGTTAGGGGGATACGCCTCATTCTAAATTTCTTAATTTCAAAGGTTGTTAGGAAAGGGCTGAATGACAATTACTTGAGGATCACATGATCATAAAGTACAACTTTTTGCATTTCCTGACTTAATTGTTAACTGAAAGCTTTTGCACCCGCTTGCCTTCACGCCCAATTCATCGAAGCCCCACAAACCTCACAATGGGTCAAATAAGAGGACAGCACCCCTGTACCCCCACATCCCATAGGCATAACTCAACCACTGGCTCCTATGACTTGCATGAGCACTACCAAGCCACACAGTGGCCATGCAGGGATCTCCTGATTATCCCTGCAGCAAGTGTCAGCTGTATTAACTTCACAGCAAATGTCAAATGCTTCCCCAGGTCAGAATCTGTACAGAGTGTAAGCATGAAACTCTGCTACTCAAAACCCCAGAGATGTCAGGGGGAAAACAATCAGAGTTGTTTGTCTTTTGTGGACAATATAGATGAAATCACTCCACCAGAGAATTCTTCAGTTGATGAAAGGATCACAAAATTGTCATCTGGACCTAACACAAGAAGTCAAGCTTTCTTCTTTGCCTGGGATCTGCCTCCTCTGGTCTTGCTTAGAAACTTGCCCCTTTACTGTATCATCACTTCTAGCTCAGTGCAGGGCATGGAGTGGGGCAAATGAGGTTTCTATAACACATAGTTTGCAAGAAAGCCCCTTTACTGCTGGGTAGACCTTGGGCAAAGAGTCTCAGTATCCTAGGCACCTCATGTGACCCAGCCCTGTCTAGTCAAATGCACAGCCTTCATATAAACGCTTCAAATCTGTGTCTCTTTGGGGGGTATTGGGAATGAAATTCAATCCAGAATATATACTGGGTAAATTCTCTGCAGCCACTGGCATTTGAGATAGAGTCCCACCATGTAGCCCAGGCTGACCCTCCAACTCATGATCTCCCTGCTTTCATCTCCTGAGTTCTGGAATAACAACTTGGCAATGGTACCCAACAACCCTTTCTTTTAATCTGATCATTCTTCAAACTGTGTCCTTCTTTTCTCAGATTCACTCTTTAAAACTGAATTCAAATACCATGACCACTACTTTGGTTCTTTTGTTTATTTGGGGGATTTTTGTTACTTATGTTTTAATAAAAACATTATATGACTTGCAAATATAAAATGCATCACATAGAAAAATTACCCAGACTCGAAGTCTATACATCTCAATAAGCGTCAATAATACATCTCATAACATAGTTAGGATAGCCATTCTGAAGCTGTGTAGCTTCATATTGGATTTTATACTTTCTCTATCAAATATATATATGTATATAAAGCCAGGCAGTAGAAGTGCACGCCTTTAATCCCAGCACTCAGGAGGCAGAGGCAGGTGGATCTCTGAGTTCAAGGCCAGCCTGATCAACAGAGTGAGTTCCAGGTCAGCCAGGGCTACACAGAGAAACCTTGTCTCAAAAAACAAATATGTATATATACGTGTGTGTGTGTGTGTGTGTGTGTGTGTGTGTGTGTGTGTGTGTACTTATTTACCCAAAAAAAAATCTATGACAGGGTCAAAAGTAGAAAAAACCATTAGTTTTTCATCTTCTTTCATGATTCAGCTATCAATTATCAATTACCTGCATTCCTTATCAACTAATATTTACCCTTTCTCATGCTCCTTTCTATATGTTTTATATATATATATATATATATATATATATATATATATATATATATATAATCAGGCTAAGATCAGATTATAAGGGAGAATATATGAGATTTTTCTTTCTTGAAACTATATGACCTTGATTACTATTATACCCTGCAAAGCTATCTTTAAAATTGATACCACAATAAAGGAATTTCAAGACAAACACAAATTAAGGCAATTTGTGACAACCAAGCCAGAACTGCCAAAGTTTCCTCCAGCTGGAAACTACTCTGTCTCCACTGAAATCAACAGGAGCTCCCTTAACTAAAAGATTTATATTTCAAACCTCCCTTGAAGCTAACTGGGGCCATATAGCTGACCAAATCTTGGCCATTCCCACATACTGTGCTGTAGAATGTCCAGAAATCTTTAAAGAAAGAGAAAGGTAGTGAATGCCCTCTTCTCCTACTCATGTCACTCTGCATATGGAAAGTGACCGTGATGGCTGGAATTCCAGGACTAGCCATGACACACATGGTCAACTCCTGACTCTGTGCTGTGACGGGAGCTGGTAACACTCAGCCTGCTGCAGAACCTTATGTCATCCCTGGACAGACTCCTTCCAAGCTTGTTGCATAAAGCTGGCTTAATCACCATGTAGGCCCCTGGTGTTTTGGTTTCTGACTTATACAAACTTAATTCTAACTACTAGAGAACTTGATAACAAATGGAGGTTGCTGCATTAGCTGAAATAGAGGGTTCATTTAAAGGCATCAGAAAGGAGAAAACCCATCCTGGTAGCATATTCCTGGAATCCCAACACTTGGAAGGCAGAGGCCAGATGATCACTTGCAAGTTCATGGCCAAATCAGTGAGTTCCAGGTCAGCCATGGCTACACACTGTGATCCTGTCTGAAAATAACAATGATGAACAAAAGAAAGCACGAAAATGATGATGATGAGATGAAGATTCTGATAAAATGGCCATATGTGCAAGCCTGAAAGTTGTCAACCAAGGTGACTGTGGCCCTGAAAAGGGACATTTTCAGAATGTTGGAGCTTGTTGGGCTGATTCTTGTTGCTTTCAACAAAACATCCTACATAGAATCAGTAAACTCAGAACAGATCTAGACAGTCTGGCCTCGGGGTGGGAGGCCATAGCCTGGTTGAGTCTCAAGCCAGCAGACTAAGTCAGGCCAATCTGTAGCCTTTTGAGGCTACAAAGCTGTCTACTTCTACTCCATAGCAAAGCCATCATCAGCCATGGTCAAGGTCACAGCCCAGATGAACTTCAACACAGAGAAAACATGGCTCCTTCCCTCTCTCAGGAGCATCACCCCCTCTAGGAGGCGTCTGGTAATGGTAGTTGCAGTTCATTAACAACATGTATTGAAATGGTCTCATATGCTTTTGGGGAAGATGTTGTTGTCAAAGCACAAAGGCTTATTCATAATAAAACAGAGTCCCTGGGCCCAAAGTTATTTGAAGACAAGATCTTTGGCCACAGTTATTCACAGGAAGAATGGAACAGCAGTAAGTTCATTAGAACTATCTTCTGCTTCTCAGGGGAGCATATCGACAATGAAACATAAGCTCCCATTGTGATGGTCCCATCCTGAAAACAATCCAGCTCCTCCAACTCACACCAAAAGAATTCAGATGTGGATTCTGCTCCCCATTAAAGGAGACCCTTTAATATCCCCTTGAAAAACCACAGAAGAGCATCCCAGAGGGCAATATCCAGGACACAGAGGGGTAGTAACCATGGAAACCACTCCATTGCCTGGACCACAATCATCATATTGATTCAGCATGATTCAAAAGTTTCTATAGCCTAGGAGCTTCAATCTTCACATTTTTTTTTCTGTATGGACATTATATGATGGCCACTATGTTCCCAGTCAATCACAGAATACGGTAATAGACAGATAATGTTTTTAATGAAACCATAAAAATCCACAATGGAATTTAGGAGGAAGGACTAACTGCATAACACAGGGAGATCCTTCCCCACATGCTGAAGCCTTTAACAGTGTTCACATCTGCTGATATGCCTGAAGGAATGGCAAAGGGGCCCTGGTATGAAATGAAAGATGTCTGGGAATATTTGGGGAGACCCTGGAGCAAGCTAGAAGAGACAAGTAGATAGTTCCCTATCTATCAGCTACCTATTCCGCTCTTTTGGAACAGAACCCTGTTTGGGCCCCAATCTATTGAAAACACTAGATAGTTTTCATTAGAATTATACTTGAGAAAGATTATTCTAGCAACAGTAAATAATCTGAAAGAAAAGATTCTGGCCACAAAGTTATAACAACACTCAAGGGAGAATTAATGAGTCCCAAGCAAAGCTGGATGGCAGGAAGTGGAAGAAAGGACATGGAGACCCAGACATAAAAGGGGGATGCTTCTCAGCTTGACGACGAGACCCTGCGAAGCAGAGACTAGGGAAAACCTAATCTATGACCTCATAGTCCCGTTTCAATGTCTAGAGAGTAATTGCTGTCAGGAAACAGAAAAGCAAAAATAATCAGAGTATACTAACCAAGGTCACTCTGCTCAGTGTGACTCTCCTAAGCGTGACCTGGTGGAAGAAGCCCTGGGTCAGAGGACGGTTGCTGAACCACCCTGAGTCAGTGAGGAGAGAGTGGTGGACTGCGGGTTGGAAAATGGCCTGACTAGAATAATGGATACAGTAAAGAAGTGAGAGACAGCTTTGGAGAAAGAGTGGACAGCTAAGAACAACCAAGATTCAGACTGCAAGACTGAAAAAGGCATGCTCAGAAGACATCTCCCTGGCTAGCCAGTCAAGTGTAGAACAGCAGTTCTCGGGGTGTGGTCCCTAGGTTTACAGCCACGGCGTTATAGGATGTTGTGAGCTGGATATGATATCATGTGTTCCCTAAATTCACATGCTAAAGTCCTGAGCTCTAGTTCCTAACAATGTGACTGTTTTAGAAGAAAAGACCTTTAAACTTTGAGTCTATTACAGTGAGGTGGTAGAGTCGACTCTAACCAGACTGGAGTCCTTGTAAAGAGAAAATGTGATCACAGAGGAGACTAGGGATACATGTGGAGAGAAGGAATGACCACTTAAAGAGGGGGTACCTGACAGCCCAGGAGAGAGGTCTCAGAGAAACCAATCCTCTGCATTCCGATGTCAGCCTTCCTGCCCTTGTGAACTGTGAATTAATGAAATGGCTAAAATATTGTTTTTCTCTTTTGCCCAGAGTTATCATATCCCTTTAAAACAATTGTTTAAACAAGCAGAAACAGTCAGCAAAGGTCTCTTAAATAATCACCTTCAGTCTTCATTAAAATAAATTCAGAAAAAAACAATCATTACCAACAAAATATTCGTTATGTATACAGCCTTGGGTCCTATACTAGAAATGATATGCTCCTAGTTTTTAAAGCTTGTGAAAAACCACACAGTTTCCAAATAGATTCTCTGACCCCAGGAGTTAAAACCTCAGGTGGGCCTCACAAACATCAGTCCCTCAGGTTGCTTTTCCAGTATTCACTCAAGGAGAAGGAAGCATGGGATTGCTGCCTGGATAAGGTGAGGAACTAAGACATCAAGCCAAGAGACTTCACAGCTCAGGAAGAAAGCTTAAAGTGTTACTTGGAGTCAGTCAGGGTCTGCACAAATTCTCCGTGTTCTCCAGATCTGATCAGTGAGGCCAGTGTAAGGCCAGTCCCTCAGCCTGGGAATGGTGACCTCACGGGCTAAAATTTCAGGTAACATGTTCTGACTAATAGTGTTCCTCAGGCTCTCCCACCTCTGTTAGATGTCACAACTGTTGGTTCGAGTTGCATCTGAGGAAGCCACATCAAGGCAGGTCACCACTGGTAACATCAAACAAAGATCATTTTTTGGATCTCAATCCTAAACCACTTCCTGGACTCCAAATAAGGAGAGTTACTCATCATTCTTCTGTCTCTAGTATAGTAAAACTCAGAATTTCACTTTCTTCGGCAACTGCTACCCTATCAGCTAACACGGGGGAAATACTCTTTACCACAAACCAAGCACTAACTAGAGAATCAACTCCTGACTAAATAAATGTCACATGTTGACAATATAGTAAATACCATCTGCTCAACCCATATCACTGTCAGTGAGGAATTGGAACAATAAATTGATTAATAAATTAAAAAAGTGGCCTGGATTTTCCTCAGGAGTGACAATTCTATTCTAATCTCCTAGTCAGTTGATGGCAGTCACCCTTTCTCAGATTCTATGGTCACAACACCTTAGTGGAAACATTTAATCACTTCAGAGTTTCCTTCTATACACAACAACCCCTCTGACAAAGTTTTCTATGCAAAACTTAAAATCTTATCAGGGAGAAGCCACTAAGAAAAAATCGCCCTGGAGTGTCCTGAGAAACCAAGCGTCTTCCCGGGGCTGACCAGCCTGGTATTGCTGCCATTGACAACATACCTATGTCTAATGTGGAAACCTGAAATAAAATGTTCACTGTCGACAGAAATTAGTGTGATGCTTTAAGGAATCTGGGTTCCTTTGGATAAATAGACACAAATGACGACGTGGCCCGGAACAAACAGGAGGCTTAAATTTACACAGGAGAAGAAAAGCTGAAAGGGTGGTGATTCACCCCGTTCGTGGTTTTGTTCAAAAGCCCTTTGTTCGAAACCAGGGCTGGCCCTTTTCACCGCGCAGGTTTCGTCTGTGCCTGTTGTCTGTGGTGAAGCGAGGAGCAGGCACGTGAAGGGGAACCTTCTTGTGGCTCCTGGGCTGGGTGGGGCAGCTGTGAAGCTGAGTGCGGTGCTGAGTGACGGAACCTCCTGGGACTCACCTGACCCTGATGCCTTTAGGAGCTGACCTCCTGCTTCCGGGCCTGAATCCAGGGGGTAGCCCCCAGCCCCTGCTGCTCGCTCTGCCTTCCCCTTCCTGGTCAGATTTTTGTTTTGTGTCTGTGGTGCTAGGAAGGGAACCCAGGGTTTCCACATGCTCAGCAAGTGCTCGGCCATTGAGCCACCCCTCCAGCCTCCTGGTCCTCTTTTGAAGAGTGCACACCATCTTCCTGGTGACTCGAAGGACGGGGGCTGGTGGGGGCTTCAGTGCCCGTCAGTGGCTGTGCCTACGTCTGACGTCCAAAACCCTTCCAATAGGTCCCATGGGAATCCTTGCTCTTCCAGCTAACGAGATTTCCCCAGACCTCAGCATGCTGTCTTTCGCTGTCTCGGGCTGTCTTTTATTGAAGGGTCTCATCCTCAGACCCACCTTTGCGTGGGCCACCCTAGTCTGTGACACTGCAGTCACCAAATCTTCCGACAGTCACGCTTTCCCTTTGGTAGTGACGGGTTGAAAGACGCTTGCTGAGAACCTCGAAGTGCTTACACCACGTGAGAGATTCTAAATTCACTCTCTGGCACCGACGAAAACGAGACAAACGACATTGAACTCCAGAGGAGACACCCGCCTTCCCATCGTAAAGCTGTCCCATCTGTTCTGGAGGAGGGTCGTGAGTTCTAGCATGAGTGACTTCAACCTGGCTGCTCGTTTGTGGAGGAGCACTGGTCTCACGGCAGGAGGATGGACACGAAGACAGCACTGTGGCCTTCTGTTGGTTCTTGTTATAACACAGGACGCGAAGCTGCCGTAGAAAACACTGGAAAAGACCGCTAAACAGAGCTGAAGAAGCAAATGGGGGAAATAAAGACTCTAATGAAACGAGAGAACAGAGAGAGAGAGAGAGTGGATGAGTGGGCACGGTCGGTCTATAGGTGAATCACGAAAGTAACACTTTTAAGCTTTCTTCCTGAGCTGTGAAGTCTCTTGGCTTGATGTCTTAGTTCCTCACCTTATCCAGTCAGCAATCCCATGCTTCCTTCTCCTTGAGTGAATACTGGAAAAGCAACCTGAGGGACTAGTGACAGGGAAGGACACTTAACATCCATCCATCCTTACCCCACCCCTGTTCATACACATCGGCTCAGGAATGCACACTCACATAAAACGTGCACATACACCACCACCCCTCCCCGCGCACACACACACACACACACACACACACACACACACACACACACACACACAAATAAATTATAAAAAAAGAAAAGATCTGAGGCCTTTCCATCACTCTAGACTGAAAATCCAAACCAGGCACCCCAGGGCATCGGGGGACCAGCCCCACGCCCCTCTGGGACTTGGTGGAGCCACGCACCCCCCTGCTGAGTGAACTGTAACCCACTTGACTTCACTTCATTTCTTAGACTCTCCACATCCTCTTCCAGTCCTGCTCCTATGTCCCCGTGCCACCTGGAGTCTCGTTCCTGCCTCATCATTCCCTGTCCTGGAGGAGACTGTGTCTCCCATTTCTAGAGAACATCCACGTCACCTCCACTCTTCTCTGTCACAGGTGCCCATTCGAGAACTTGACTGAACATCTGCCCTGCACAAAGCTCAGAAAGATACAACGGCGAACGACACACACAACAGAAGTCTCTGCCCTCGTGAAGTTTACATCCCGGTGGAGGGGGCAGTGGAGGGGGAGTGGAGGGGCAGTGGAGGGGGAGTGGAGGAGCAGTGGAGGGGGAGTGGAGGGGGAGTGGAGGGGGAGTGGAGGGGAGTGGAGTGGGAGTGGAGGGGAGTGGAGGGGCAGTGGAGGGGGAGTGGAGGGCAGTGGAGGGGCAGTGGAGGGGGAGTGGAGGGGGAGTGGAGGGGGAGTGGAGGGGGAGTGGAGGGGGAGTGGAGGGGGAGTGGAGGGGCAGTGGAGGGGCGGTGGAGGGGGAGTGGAGGGGGAGTGGAAGGGTCAGTGGAGGGGCAGTGGAGGGGGAGTGGAGGGGGAGTGGAGGGGAGTGGAGGGGGCGGTGGAGGGGAGTGGAGGGGCAGTGGAGGGGCAGTGGGGAGTGGAGGGGGAGTGGAGGGGGAGTGGAGGGGGCAGTGGAGGGGCGGTGGAGGGGAGTGGAGGGCAGTGGAGGGGGAGTGGAGGGGGAGTGGAGGGCAGTGGAGGGGGAGTGGAGGGGGAGTGGAGGGCAGTGGAGGGGAGTGGAGGGGGAGTGGAGGGCAGTGGAGGGGGAGTGGAGGGGAGTGGAGGGGGAGTGGAGGGGGAGTGGAGGGCAGTGGAGGGGGAGTGGAGGGGGAGTGGAGGGGGAGTGGAAGGGTCAGTGGAGGGGCAGTGGAGGGGGCAGTGGAGGGGCAGTGGAGGGGGAGTGGAGGGGGAGTGGAGGGGGAGTGGAGGGGAGTGGAGGGGGAGTGGAGGGGGAGTGGAAGGGTCAGTGGAGGGGGCAGTGGAGGGGCAGTGGAGGGGAGTGGAGGGGGAGTGGAGGGGGTGTGGAGGGGAGTGGAGGGGAGTGGAGGGGGGGGGGGGGAGGGGGGGGAGTGGAGGGGGAGTGGAGGGGAGTGGAGGGGGAGTGGAGGGGAGTGGAGGGGAGTGGAGGGGGAGTGGAGGCAGTGGAGGGGGAGTGGAGGGGGAGTGGAGGGGGAGTGGAGGGGGAGTGGAGGGCAGTGGAGGGGGAGTGGAGGGCAGTGGAGGGGGAGTGGAGGGGGAGTGGAGGGGGAGTGGAGGGGCAGTGGAGGGGCAGTGGAGGGGGAGTGGAGGGGGAATAGATAACAACAAAATGTGCAGTTAATGTGCAAATTCTATGTAAATTATAGAGCAGTACAAGGTCGATAACTACTTCAAACGAGAAAAGGAAAACGGGGAACTCGGGGAACAGGATGGAGCAGACTGCGGTTTTAAGTAGGAGGAGTGCAGTAGACTTCATTACAGGCAGCACTGGCCAAGACTCAAAGAGATGAATGGTGGTTAACGTCGGGGTTTACTTTCCTTGTGACATTTTCATCATTACATTTATCCTACCTGCAGCCGGGCAGTGGTGCACACCTTTAAACCTAGTGCTTGGGAGGCAGAGGCAGGCAGATCTCTGAGTTCAAGGCCAGCCTGGTCTACAGAGTGAGTTCCAGGACAGCCAGGGCTACCCAGAGAGAAAAAACAAACAACCACCATCTGCTTGATTTTGTCTCCCTCCCTCGCTGTCTACCACACACACACTGGAAGGTAATGGCCCTCTGAGCAAAGACTAGTGTGTCCTGGTCCTTCTTGTATGCCTCGATCTTGATACAAATATGAGCTAGTGCAAAAAAGAACCAAGGTTTATAGTGCCCTCCAAGTCAGGTGTAATGTTCATGTCCTGTACTTCTAGCATGGGAGGTGGAGGCAAGAGGATCAGGAGTTCAAGGTTAACTACATCGTGAGTTTGAGACCAGCCTAGGCTACATGAGCTCTGTCTCCAAATAACAACAATGATGATGATGATTATAATAACAATAACAACAACAATAATAATAATAAGGAAAGTTTATAAAGTGCTCTCCAGTCAAATTCCATGCATTACTAAACATACTAGTCCAGACCTGTTAAGCGGAACAAAGATGAGTGGTCCAAACCAAAGATTTCTGCCTGCCCATCACATCATCTCCAGTTTTTCTCTTTCTTTTCTACCAATTGTTTTTATTTCGGGCATGTGCCATTATATCTACCCACAAATTCAAAGCCTTTCTTGTGGTACCAGGTGAACATATTCCTTGGCTTGGCCACTCTCATGCTACAGAAGCATCAAACTAGACCCTGGCATCATCCATGTGTGGCCAAAACAGGGCCAGACAAGGAAGGCCTCCAAAGCTGCTGATGGCATCCCCAAGGGAAAAGCACTGTTTTCGTAGAGATCTTTCTACGCATTCCGGTGTCCTTACACCTCGACACAAAGATGTCATTACAGTTTTTGTTTTGTTCTGTTCTGGTTTTTCTTCATTTTACGGCAGGGTCTGACCTCAGATTCCCAGAACCCCCCTTGCCTCACCCTCCTAAATATTGGGGTAACAGGTATGTGTCACCACAGCTGGGAATTACAAGTATTTTGTACTGAGTCTGCCTGTGGATGGCATGGCCTCTTGGGGGGGGGGGGAATTCTGACTAGGATGAAGTCAATGCAAAAGAAAACATTGATAAAGGAGAAAGGTAGCCAGGATGACAATGGTGTGATAAGAACTTCTGGATCTATTCACTCCCAAAGCCAAGTTCATTCTTTAAACTTCTAAGTTAGGTGAGAACTTAGAGTCTTTACTAAAGTTGTTGCTTATAAGTAGGATCATTATGAAGTGTGTTCACCAAGTAAAAGCTGAAAGGTATTTAATCATGTCCTCCTCCTCTTCCTCCTCCTCCTTCTCTTCCTTTTTCTTCTCCTCCTCTTCCTCCTTCTCCATCTCCTCCTCCTTCCCCTTCCCCTTCTCCTTCTTCTCTCCTCCTCTTTTTCCTCTCATTCCTTCTCCTCTCCTTGATCTTCCTCCTCTCTCCCCTCCCCCTCTTTTAAACCAGCCATATTCCTGGGAGGAAGAAACATTTCCTTCAGGGGTGTAGCCACTGGGAAAGTGTCCGTGCTCTTGTGAACAAGCTCTCACCTACACTTCTGAAAACCGCCCTTTAAAAAAAGGGCATAGCCAGCTTTATTTTCTGTGTCTGCTCCCTCCCATTATAAAGTACCAAGCTCTCATCCCCATAGATGGAACCCTGTGCCTTCCCTTCCATAGGCCTGTCAGCTAAGGGGCTGGAGAAATGGCATGTGTCCCTACAGAAAATCTGGGGATAGAGTCCCAGTACACACATGATGGCTAACAACTTTCTGTAATTCTAGGGTCTCTGATGCCCTCTTTTCTGGTCTCCACAGGAATTGGGCACACTTGTGGTGCACAAACAAGCACACAGGCAAAACACTAATATACAGAAGAAAGGGAAGGAGGAGAGGGAGGGGGAGAGAGAGAGAGAGAGAGAGAGGAAGAGAGGAAGGAAGAAACCTTCTTGAAGGGTTGCAGCAACAACAAAATAGCAGATACACTAGGTGCTACAAACGGAGAAGTCCAAGACGTGGCATTCAAAGAAAAGAACTCAACCTCATCGGAACTCCGCTCGAAGGGTGCCGGAGTTCCAGGTTCTCAGGGGAAGAGAATCTACAGCAAGAAACCGACAAGCCCTGGCTTCCAGAATATCAGAGAAAGGCATTTCAGATGGAGAAGAACATCTCCAGGCCCCGGCTGCTGAAGATCGTACGCCAGGAGTGTGTGCACTGCTAATACCCAGAGAGTCTTAGGGAAGTGACTGTGCAGATTTATGTGTCACGTGACTTTGTCAGGGTCACCTGTCCAGATGTAAGCACACTCTTTTCCAAAACACATTTGCAATTTTGCATATAAATTCTACCTTTATTTTTATAATTTCTTTACCAAACACATACAGTTAAGCTGATTGCTCATTAATAATATTGTTTAGTAGTCTCATTATGGAAGAATACAAATCATGTATCTGTCAAAAGCTACAGATGTTTTAACATATGAGCTGTTAATAGCGCTATTAAAATAATTTCAATAACTCTTATTAAAGATGAGGTTTCTGCTGAACAGCATGTAGTCTAAATGGACAAGGGTCATGCCTCACATTCTCCACAGACACATAGAGCTATATGTTACAATAATAAGGCTTTGTGTAATGAGATCATATATCATCCAGCTGGAATAAAATGAGATTTTGAAAACAAAGTTATTGTATTATCAAACAGGACATGAAAAAGACATTTCTCCCCTTAAAATGTTGCTTTGAGTTTAAACAGAAAATATTTGTATGGGAACAAGTGATAATAATTCATGAACAATTCTGTTTCAACGAGTTTCTTTGGGGGGGGCATGCCATAAAGCACTTCATTTCAAAACTCTCGTCACACTTATGGATAAGGTCACTTAGGTCACAGGCAAGCCATAGAGAGTGGGTAGAAAGAAGACACAGTACCACCGTTCCCTCAGGGAGAGGAGAGCTGGCCACAGAAGAGACGCCTGTTGGTCTTCACATGCTGAACGAAGGAAAAGAAGGTTGATCATCGCAGAAGTGAGGGGTGGCCTGCATGCCCCTTGTCCTCAGGATGGCAGCCGCAGCAGCCGCAGCCTCTGTGCCCTCCTCAAAGACCTCCACAAAGGACTTGCACATGACATTGGACAGAAACAAGCCTTGTTGGAAGACATTCCTAAAAATCCCTCCCTGCCCTGCTCGAGGGTACTACGTGCCCAGCCTGCACAGGACCTCCTTCATGTCTTAATTCCCCTCCAGTTTAAATCGCAGGAGGAGAACGTCCACCCTTTCTTTGTGCATCTTGTCCAGCCTCATCCACTCTATGAATTTCTCTTATTTCCTTTCCCACCATTTTCAGTTCAACATCTTCATCTGGAAGCATGACAATCATGTTCAGTTCATTGCCAACACAGGGAAGCAACAGAACCTTGGGTAATATCTCTCTTATAGGTCATCTTAAAAGTAGACCTCATTTGGGCAGGTTTCCCCTCATTCTTGGTGACTTTGAAAGGCGTCTCCGGAGTGTTCTTAAACTGCTTCTCGAAGTTTCTGTGAAAATAGACGGCATTCACAAGGACCAGCAGAGTGTCTGAATTCACTGTACTTGAAGACAGCAACTCTTCAGTCTTATCTTCTGTCTTTTTGGCTGAGTGTTGATGTGTTTTGGGGACTGCTCTGTTGCACCTATAAAGCCCAGCTGTCCCATCTCTGCTTGACAGAACTTGAGACAGGAACATTAAAAGACTTTTAAAAATGACAAGTCTTGCTGGGTGGTAGTGGCGCACACCTTTAATCCCAGCACTCGGGAGGCAGAGCCAGACGGATCTCTGTGAGTTCGAGGCCAGCCTGGGCTACCAAGTGAGTTCCAGGAAAGGTGCAAAGCTACACAGAAAAACCCTGTCTTGAAAAAAAAAAAAATCACGAGTCTTTTCTTGAAGAGCTTTTGGCTGTTTTGAGCAAGTAGGTACTGAGAAGTGACTGGAAGCTCTGGTGGACATCTCCACCTCCATTGCCACTACATTTATTCAAAGAACATTCCTGAATCATCTGACTTTCATTGTTTCCCTTTGCACCCACAAAGACCATGGCCAGAGCTAAAGAGATGCTCATGGGTGAAAAAAATACATTTCCAAGCTGTCTTCACTCGGTGTTGTCAAAAGGCTTACAGCCAAGATGCCATTTGCTTCCGGCAGAGGATCCATGATGGCAAACCGGGAACACTTGGTTCCCCAGCCAGTAGCAAGCAGAGCAGAGATGTCAACATTTCTTAATGAGTCAATATTTTTGCTTGCAAGGAGCATTCTTCTCACTTGATTTATTAGCATTCTAGAGAGTATCTTTTAGTTGAAATACTCGATCACTACTTCCATGTTGCCTCACAAGGCCAAATCTGTTCGTTTTGTGCAAGCCCCACATCTGTTTTATATGGAAGATTGCTATTTCTCACATGCTAAAAATATTAGAACCAAAAAACCCTCCCAATGACTACCCAGAGTCTGCATGTTCACCACTGGTACAAGTATTCAGTGCTCCTTGAATTGCACAAAGCCAACACTACATTTGCATGTGTTAACATGTCTGCTTTTCGTAAAGAGTATTCTATTATTCTTGGATACATTTTCAGGAAGAGAGGCAATGCCCATTCCCCCCCAAGAAAGTAAGCTTGGACATGAGCAGAGATAGCTAGCTTCCTAGGCCAGTGCTTGAAGGTAAAGAGAGATGGCAAGTGCTATGATGAAACTTAGAAAAGATTGAACTCAAAGATAATCAATGACAGCAGTTGGAGTCATTACCATCAACTAGACTTTCACAAGAGAAATGTATAATGGAGTCTCTGGATCCATAAAGCTTCATTGAGCATGCAGGCTTTTCTGTCCTTCTTATCTGGTCCTTCATATGAACCTCTAGAGGGTATATAACTCAGAAGAGAGTTTTTCACTGTGTAGCCTCCTCCACAGTCAGATCTGGGGCTCATGTCTGTAACGGCAGAACTGAGGAGGGCTGAAGAAGAACTGCGGGGCAAGTGAGATAGATTGGCAGGTAAAGGCACTTGCTGCCCAAGCCTGATGCACCCTGGTAACCTGAGTTTCATCCCTAGAACCTATGTATGTGGTAGAATGGGAGAACAGCCTCGACAGAGTCATCCTCTGTGACACTCCAGCCCATACATACATACACATAATACACATACAGATAATAATAATAATAATAATAATAATAATAATAATAAGAAATAAAATTGAAGGTAAAGATTATGAGTTCAATGCTAGCGTGGGCTACTTAGCAAGACCTATCTAAAACAAACAAACAACAGCAACAGCCAGCACTGTCCCCTCTCCATAACTTCCATATGCCCTGAGCCAAAACATGGGTGTAGGAGTACTTCAAATCATTCTCTACACGGGTTGCAAAACATAAATTGAGTATCATTCAACATCTACTGCTTGAAGGCAACCCAAAAATTGCTGAGTGAGTTGGCACGGTGTCTCCATTCATCCTTATGTTTCATACCATATATCTTATGTCACAACAACTTCAACTAGAAAAGATGCTCCCATTCCCTCCCCTAAGTCCTGGTTCTTAAAGCACAAAAGTCGTGAACTATGTTTCTCAAAGGCTCTCTCCATTTCCCATCTCCCAATTAGGAAACGTTGTGATTACTAAACACCTGACCGTCTGGCACTTTCCAAACTTTACCCCAGTGCTTCATAGAGAAAGTTACCTGGAAAGGGCTGATTGACAACCAAGAGGAATCCAGGCCCTGGAGAGTCTTGGCATAACGAAGCCCTTCCAGCATAACCCGTACAGCAGAGACAGACTGGGAAATACTTGATTCATTTGTTCTTTTGAGCATTTACTAAAGCAGTGTGTTGGCCAATTAACCTATCCTTATTAATTCAGTCTGCCCCCTGGCCAGCTGCACCTCCCTACTCTGCTTTGATTGACGTACCCGAGTGCATTTTATATCCTTCTCATTAAGAAAACAGATCTAGACAAATTTCTCTGAAGTCGTCAATGCTACCCCTATGACACTAGAGACGGAAGGAGCCCCAAACTCTGACAGTGGTAATATTTTCCTTATGGAATCTCTGAAATTGTGGGAATGTCTTATATAGTAGGGCTACCCCCATTAAGCAGTGGGCTACTAGACCCTCAGTTTCCACATTCAACCAACTGAGGCTCAAAAGTGTGCAGCAGAGAAATGCACATGAACTAACCATGCTCAGGCCATTGTTTATTTTTCCAGTGCTGCAGGTAGAACCTGGGTCCTTGCCCATGCTCCACAATCGCTCTATACCACTGAGCTGCACCCCAGCCGCAGGCTTTTCTGCTCTTGCCTGCACAACATATGTAGCAAGTATTTACATAGCATTTACATTGTATTCTATAGTGTAAGCAAAGCAGAGACAACTTAAAGTATGTTGCAGGATGTGTGTAAGTTTCATGCAAATTTTGCCCTTTATATTAGGGACTTGAACAGTCTCAGCTTTTGCTATCCAAGGGGCGACTGTATTTACACAATACATTCACAGGTACCAAATTCTTTCTGTGGGTTTCTATTATCTTATATAATAGTACCCCCTAAAAGAGATAGAGCAGTTGCTATTCTGTATAATGTTGGGGGAGGTGTTAGAGAGGCTACAACAGTGGTTCTCAACCTGTGGGTCACGGCCCCTTTGGGGTTGAATGACCCTTTCACAGGGTTGCCTAAAGCAATTAGGAAACACAGATGTTTACATTACAATTCATAACAGCAGCAAAATTATGGTTAAGAAGTAGCAATGAAAATCATTTTAAGGTTGGGGATCACCACAACATGAGGAACTGTATTAAAGGGTTGAAACATTGGGAAAGCTGAGAACCATTGGGCTCTAAGAAGCTAGATCAGCCAGGCGGTGGCGACGCACGCCTTTAATCCCAGCACTCGGGAGGCAGAGGCAGGCAGATCTCTGTGAGTTCGAGGCCAGCCTGGACTACCAAGTGAGTCCCAGGAAAGGCATAAAGTTACACAGAGAAACCCTGTCTTGAAAAAAAAAAAAAAAAAAAATCTGTCAGAAGCTAGATCAAGTTCCACATCGAGAGACTAGACCCTGCAGGTCTGAATAGCACTGTCTTCTAGAAGAAAACCTGAATGACTCCCCATTCTCCATCTTCAAAGCCTGCATTATGGTCCTAGTCACCATCCTCTCTCACTTAAACTCAGGGTTCAGACGTCATGGCTGGCCCGGCATCCATTCTTCTAACCACGCATTGCCAGCATGCCATTTATCAGAGCATGCTGCTTGGGTCTGCAATAGCTCCATCCCACTGAACGCAGGATCCATGTAAACTCCTCACTGTGGCCTGCAAAGTCCTACATGACCACCCGAGCGTCTTCAGGGGAAGCCAGTGGCATCAACTGCAGCAGGTATGAGGTACTGTACTGCGGGGGCATCCTTTCGAAAGTTCTGTTCGCCTAGAATAGCAGTCCCTGGTCCTTCTGCCACCCATGCCGCCTCTCAGGCCTTCCATGACTAAATCAATCTCCGCTATCATGTTGCCTGGCTTTACATTTTAAAAACATAACTATTTGAAATTATCTTCCTCGTTATTTTCTTCTTTCCTTTCCTATACTCTAGCTCCATGAGAACCATTCATTTCAAAGCCTGGTCATCCTTAGAGTCTCTGTTTATCCAGGCTTTCCTCCTCCTTCGTCCTTCTCTCCCCTTCTCTTCTCTTCCTTCCCTCCTCTCCTCCCTTCCTCCTCCCCTCCTCCTCTTCCCTCCTCCCCTTCTTTCCTCTTCCTTTGTTCCTCCTCCTCCTCTCCTCCTTCCCTCCCCTCCTCTTTTCCTCTCCTCTCCTCCATGTCTAGTTATTTTGCCTAGGCTGGCCTTGAACTGCTTGGCTGAAGCAATCCTCCTGCATCTGCCTCCACATGACAAGGACTAAATACACACAACCCTCCAATCCCCACCCCCACCCCCACCCCCACTGGGTTCTCTTTGAGTCCTTTATCCCCAGCAGCTTAAATATATGTAACTGACACCCAAGACAATTATTTGAATGAATTAATGAAATTAATGAGTAGCATATGGTAGGCATCTTAAATTTATACTACTTGATTATGTGAATGTTTTATTAACCACCTCTTAATGGGTAAAAAGGGTGTTTGAATTGTTTTGCTATTATAAACCACACAGAAACAAATCCTTTGTTCATCTATCAAAAAAAAATGAGAGCTAAACCAACTTTATACTTTATCATATGGCCAAAATTCCACAGTGACAATTGACAATCTGATTGATGATTCCATGTGCTCAAAAGGGAATCACTAGTTAAGTACTATGTAAAAGTTAATTTGTAGGTCTTTTTGCATTTAAGTGAGAAACATGTAAGAATTTTTTCCCAATACTGTGTGAAGGCTCTTTGCCTTGAGGTTTCTTCCTGGTGCCCAGTCATCCCTTCCCGGTGCTGAAATCACTTGGAAAGACTCCAGCCTGTAAATCTGATTTTTCTTGAGTTTATAATTACCCATAACCTGACAGGGAAAGAAAAGAAACTGTAATACTTGAAGAATTAACAAAATTGACTCCATTATCTTGCCCAATTAACTCTTCTTGTTCTGTAGCTGAGAACACTTCAAGGGCTTTGTCAATCGGGTTTAAGCCCCTTAGGTAAATACAAATTCCCCTTTAAAGTATTCAAAAGAAAATTAAAATCAATATGGCCTCCTGGTTATCCTGCTGGGAGAATTGGCACTCTCAGATTTCCGGTTCTCTGTTTTTTTATCACAAAATGTGTTCTTCAATCTCTCGATAACATAATCTTTCATGACTAGACTGCTGTCACCTTTAACATTCTCTGGAGCCTTGCTGTGTTGGCCCACTTGTACCAACATGACAGTCATGACATCCTAACTCTTCCTCACTTCGTGCAGACCAGTTTCTATATTATAGTCCTGGTGTACATGTTGGACAATACCATGTTGGTTCAGCATGTATGATAAGAGACTGCTGTTCTCATAGAAAGTGGACCAGGAAGCAGAACTCCAATAATGATGGTGTGTTCCTCCGTGATTCCAATCCAATAATGGTGTTTTCCTCCATGATTCCAATCCAATAATGATGGTGTGTTCCTCCATGATTCCAATCCAATAATGATGGTGTGTTCCTCCATGATTCCAATCCAATAATGATGGTGTGTTCCTCCATGATTCTAGTCCAATAATGATGGTGTGTTCCTCCATGATTTCAATCCAGTAATGATGGTGTGTTCCTCCATGATCCAATCCAATAATGATGGTGTGTTCCTCCATGATTCCAATCCAATAATGATGGTGTGTTCCTCCATGATTCCAATCCAATAATGATGGTGTGTTCCTCCATGATTCCAATCCAATAATGATGGTGTGTTCCTCCATGAATCCAGCAGACAAAACCAACACTGAGGTTCCGATGCCCAAAATTTGCTTCCCATATGAGATGTCCTTTTTGTATTGATTTTTTTTTTAAGTTTCAATGTTGTTTTTTTGTTTTGTTTTGTTTTGTTTCATGAACACACATCTTGTCTAAGTGAATTAGTTGTAAGGTACAAGATCATATTACTAACAAGAATTTGGTTAGTCTCTTTATCTTTTTTTGATATATCAGCACCAAAAATATGTGGATTGGTTTATTTAGGGTTTGTTGTTGTTGTTGTTGTTGTTGTTTCCTAAATTTGTATATTCTATAAGTAGCATGTTAAAAATGGTTTGGGGTAGTTTGAATAAGAATGCCACCCCACCCCACCCCGCCAGTCAGTGGTAGTGCACATCTTTAATCCCAGCACTTGGAAGGTAGAGGCAGGTGGATCTCTGGGTTTGAGGCCATCCTGATCTAAATAGTAAGTTCCAGGACAGCCAGGGCAATATAGAAAAATCCTGTCTCAAAAAAAAAAAAAAAAAAAAAAAAAGAGCCGGGCGGTGGTGGCGCACGCCTTTAATCCCAGCACTCAGGAGGCAGAACCAGGCGGATCTCTGTGAGTTCGAGGCCAGCCTGGGCTACCAAGTGAGTCCCAGAAAAGGCGCAAAGCTACACAGAGAAACCCTGTCTCGAAAAACCAAAAAAAAAAAAAAAAAAGAAAGAAAGAAAGAAAAAGGAAGAAAGGAAAGAAGGAAGGAAGGAAGAAAGAGGGAGAGAGAGAGAGAGAAAGAAAGAAAGAAAGAAAGAAAGGAAGGAAGGAAGGAAGGAAGGAAGGAAGGAAGGAAGGAAGGAAGAAAGAAAGAAAGAAAGAAAGAAAGAAAGAAAGAAAGAAAGAAAGAAAGAAAGAAATGATCCCATAAGCTCATTTGAATGTTTTGTCATCAGACAGTAATGCAATTTGAGAAGAATTAGAAGGATTAGGAGATGTAGCCTTTTTAGAGTAGCTGTGACCTTCCTGGAAAAAGTATGCCCCCAGGGGGTGGGCTTTTGTGGTTTCTAAAGCTCATACCAGGCCCAGGCATTCTTCCTCTCCCCCTACCCTCTCCCTCTCCCTCTCCCTCCCTCTCCCTCTCCCTCTCCCTCTCCCCCTCCCCCTCCCTCTCCCTCTCCCTCCCCCCTCCCCTCTCTGCCTATGGATCAGGACATAGCTCTCAACTACTGCCCCAGTGCCTGCCTGCATGTAGCCATGCTCTCCACCATGATGATAATGGACTAAACCCCTGAAACTGTAAGCCAGACCCCAGTGAAATGCTTTCTTTCATAAGAGTTGCTTTGGTCATGGGGTCTCTCCACAGCAATGGAACGGTGACTAAGAGAAGATTCCAAATTATGTTGGTCTTACTTGGGGATATTTGAGCCTTATTTTCTATTGTTGAGCAAACCCAAAAATGAATATGTGTGTGTGTGTGTGTGTGTGTGTGTGTGTGTGTGTGTGTGTGTGTGTGTATGTATGTATGTATATGTATGTATGTATGTATAAATGCAGAGCTGCCAAGAGTTCACTCCTGGGCAATCCCAGTTTGACTCTTGCATGTCTCCATAGGAGGTTGGGAATTGCGCACAGCTAGGAAGAAGGTAAATTAGGTGGCACAGTGTGATCTGAAATGAGCCGTTCATCCCAGAGCATCAGAAAATCTGAATGGACTGAATCCTTTGAACCCAGAAGTCCCCTCGCTGTTTGGGAAGAGGATCTGGAAACCTGCTCTGCACTGATGTTCTGTCTGAGCTTAGAGAATCACCTCCACTCTTGCCTCCTCCAAGTAGGTTTTTACATAATAGCTCAGAAATAGATTTTTTTCCCTCATTTTGAAACCTTCTGAGGATAACTTCCACTCATCGCGATGGAGTTGGACCAGGCACTCCTGTGGCTTTCTCTTGCTCCCGTCATCTCTGATGAGCATTTGTGCTTGTCCACTAAGCACTCACTAAGCTTTATTGTGGACCAACAACACTGAAGACAGCTTGAGGTGTTCAAGAGGAAAGAGCCTTCAGACGCTCACCCTGCCTGTTTCCAGGGCGATTGTATCTGAATATTGACAATGTACTTACAGTGCCTGCCTATTCAACTTCTCCAACCTAAAACAGTTTTCAAACACATTTCTATTTTACTGTGCCCAAGACCCTGTTATCACTGAGTTCTAAGTCACCCCACTGAAAGCCTCGCTCTCCGCCAGCAGCTCTCACCCATTTTATGGGCTAATAAGTGAGACAGGAAGTTCTACCAATGTGGGAACTGTGGGGCCGAGCGGCAGGAAGATGGATCTGCTTCAGTGGACATGGCATGCCTAGGAGAGGCCTTGGGTAGCACTAACCCCAGGGCTGAGGTTGAAGCAAAGAGCCCATATTGCTGCCTACATGGGAGTGAGAGACACGAGGGCAAACACATTCCAAACAAAGGAAAGAGCAGTTATTCAACAAATATTTGTGTAAGACTTTAGAAACCCGAGGGTATCTATATAATGCACTCATTACATTTATGCTCAGTGCCGCAAAGACCCAGAACAGATTATAGCCTAGCTACCACTATTCTTAACCCTGCTCTGTTGCCAGGTAATGATGTAACCGCTTCACTTCCTACAATTCCTCACAACTGATGAGCTAACAGACACAGAGGATCCCAACAGCTTACCCCCGGTCACACAGCTGATAAAGGACAGAACCAGGAGACTGATACTAACCATAAAAAAGATAGTTATCTCCTTCCTGTCATCTTGAACAGAAACCAGCAGGGAGACGTGGAAATAGGGGCAGGAACTGTTGAAGCAGGGACCCTGCCACAGGTAATACACAAGAGTGCACAGCAGCCCGTCTCCGAGTCTGGTAGGAAGATGATGCCCCAGAGCTCTTACAACTAAGGGGCTGCAGAGCCTGGTGGATTTCACTCTGGGAACAAGAGTTTGAAGAACTCAAACCCAAAGTCTGAAGAACAATTCATGCTTTCAAGAGTTCGCTGTGGCTCCTAAGTGGAGAATACATTGGATGGGAACAGGGAGGAGACAGTAGGCAGAAAGGGATTTCTGTCCTTCCTGTAAGAGGCAGCAGTGGACCCCTGAAGAGCTGGGGCTTGGGAATGGGGTGGACATATTTCAAAAATAATAATCATATATAGGAAGTTAAAAACATAACGAGGAAGTGACACCGGAAAAGGAAACAAGGCTCAAGGAGGAGTAAGACATGACACATGGTTCCGCGGGACCCAGTGAAGGGTGGACACTGAGTGAGATTATCAGAAGTGAGATTAGGGAAGGCAAGGCAGCCTGGATCATTCGAGAAAGGCCCATAGATTACTCTAACACATACAAATTTCCTCTTCAAAGCCAAGAGCTGCCGGTATTGATTTTTTTCCCATATGAATTAAAGAGAGAGAGATGATTTATAGGAAAGTTCCAAAGACAGCGTAAGAATTTCCTATATGCCCTTTACTCAATTTTCTCTAATGTCACCAAATCACATGAGAACACATACTCGTCAAAACTAAGAAACGGGGCTTCTCACTGAACCCCACCTTTTGTTTAAATTCCCCCAGCTTTTCGGCTAACTTCCTTTGCCATCCCTAGATTCTATACAGAATTGCAGATAGTTCAATCATCTTGCCTGCCTGGACCACTCCTATGCTGAGACAAATTGTCAGTCTTCACTAGTCTTTTTGTGATCTTCAAAGAGTTCTGGTCGTGGGTTTTGTAGACTGCCTTGGATTTGGATTTGTCTAATGTTTTTCTTCTGATTAGACTTGAACATGTAAAAGATTTTAAGCATGATGGCACTGATAAACTGCACTTGGAAAGCCAGGGATGGTGGCACATGCCTGGAGCCCCCACATACAGGAGGCTGAGAAAAGGGAGAGCTTGAGTTTGAGACAGCAAGCAAGACCTTGTCTCAAAAGGAAAAAAGAAAAAAAAAATTGTTCCACTGGAAAGATGGTCTGCTGATCTGGTCTCACACAATGAAAGAAAGAAGTTTGGTTACTAGTTACATGCTAATAACTTACAACATGAGGCTAGAAGTGGCTTTTCTCTTGGTGGAGCTGGGAATGAAGCTCAGCAGAAGCATGTTTGCCTGCCATCGTGAGGTCCCAGGGCTTACCTCCAGTGCGCAAAAACAAACGAGGAAACTTTCGTCCTCATAATTTTCTCTTAACTGAATAACATATATGTGATGCTGATGTGTTGGTTGTTTTTCCATTGCTGTGAAAACACACTGACGGAAACCAACTTTCGATGACTGTCCGTCATCTGGAAAATGCCCCAATGACACCTCTTCAGCATGTCTCACAAGTCCTCTGCCTCCAGCCTTTGACTTCATCCCATTATAGGCAAATATAGCAAAACATACTTTGCCAAGATAAAATTGGTGTCTGGCCTTCTGTGAAGATTCGATTTCCGTGCCTGGGCTGTTTTCCGGTCTGCTTCCACCAGGTTCAACTTCCGGAACAACTAACAGGTCTTTCACAAGAGAGCTCAGCCATCAAGATGGTGTACACCTACAACCTCAGCATGCAGAAGGTGGGGGCCAGGGGACAGGAGTACAAGGGAGGACAGCCTCCACAGCATACAAAGTTAGAGGACAGCCTGGGCTACATGAGAGCCTGTCTCAGTTTAAGAAAAAGAATTCAAATGTGAAGAAAGACCTCAATTATCATTTCTTTTCCAAATTTGAGACCTTCGTCCAATGTGACTACTAGTAAATTTTACTCTAAAGTTGAGATTTTATTCCCTAAAATTAATCACTTCCACTGTTCTGTGTGTGTATCTGTATGTTACTATGAACTGAGACTAGGCCTTTGTGGATACTGGGCAAGCATTTTACCACTGACCTACTCTCTGACCTCTTTACTGCTACTGTTCACTGGCAACAGGCTCACACTAAATTTCCCAGGCAAGACTGAACTAATTCTGTAGCCCAAACTAGCTTTGAACCTATGATTCTCCTGACTCCGACTCTCAACTAGCTGAGACTCAGGCCTGCACCACTTGGCCTGTCCAACTACATTTACTCAAAATAGCTGCCTTATATGCATCTAATATATATATACATATATAGAGAGAGAGAGCGCTTATATGTATTATATATAGCTTATATATATTATATATAGCTTATATGTATTATATATAGCTTATATATATTATATATAGCTTATATGTATTATATATAGCTTATATGTATTATATACAGCTTATATGTATTATATATAACTTATATGATAGATATATATAGATAGATAGATAGATAGATAGATAGATATAGATATATAAAATGGAACTATAAAATTTAACAATTACCCCCTGCATCAAAATCTAGTTGGGATAAGCCAGTTCATCATCTGCCTCCACATTGGTCAGAACTAGGTCTTCAGTACTGCTGAGATGGCTCAGTTGGCAAAGCAGTCGCTGTCACACCTGATGACCTGAGATCAGCCCCTCCGGCCTCATGGTGGAAGGAGATAACCAACCCTGAAAGCTGCTCTCTGACTTCCATGTCTGTGCCATGGATGTGCACAAATGTGTGCATACATACAACACATATGTGTACACACACAAATATACACAGTAAAAATAAATAAATAGAATAAAAATATTTTAAATCTTTAAAATTAGGTCTCCAGGATACTTTTTAGGCACAAACATAAGGAAGTCTTAACACATAAAGTATATTGGAGGGCTGGAGAGATGGCTCAGTGGTTAAGAGCACTGCCTGCTCTTCCAGAGGTCCTGAGTTCAATTCCCAGCAACCACATAGTGGCTCACAACCACTTGCAATTAGATCTGGTGCCCTCTTTGGCCTGCAAGGGCACATGCAGGCAGAACACTGTATATATAATAAACAAATAAACCTTAAAAAAAAGTATATTGGGAAAAAAACCAAACACAAAAATTACAGATTATATAACTCACGTAAATAACCATAACGGTAGAGGCAGGGTGCCAGCTGATGGTGGCCAGAAACTGCAAAGACTGTGGGAGAATGTCCCTTCAGTAGGACGGAGTCTTACTTTGGAATGGTGGAAATGCTTTGGCACTAGATAGCGGAGATGGCTGTGTAATGTTGTAAATGTGTTAAATGCCACTGGCCTGTTGACTTTCAAATCATCCACTTCATATTACCTTAATCTCAGCCCAACAAATCATTTTTTTTGTTTTGGTTTGGTTTGGTTTGGTTTTGGTTTTTCAAGACAGGGTTTCTCTGTGTAATAGCTCTAACTGTCCTAGAACTCACTTTGTAGACCAGGCTGGCCTCAAACTCACAGAGATCCACCTGCCTCTGCCTCCCGAGTGCTGGGATTAAAGGCGTGCGCCACCATGCCCAGCTAACAAATCACTTTTATAAGTACACTTTGAAGAAATTCATACCTCCCTGCACATCCTGCGCCGTTCCACCCTGTGCCCTGATGACAGCTTGGGCTTCCCAGAGTGCACCTGGTTAGAAATCCGCTATCACTTCCCTTCACATCAAAGTTAAAGTCACCTGCCTTCAATATCTGAGACTTCCCGTTCCTTTCCCATAAATATCCCTGCACATCAAAGCTCATTCTCTCAATAAGCTCCACCCACCTTGGATCTTCAGCCAGTAATCTCAAAGGACCACCTAAAATTCTTCAGTGTCCAACATAAGCCTCCCTCAACTTGTGCTTGCTTATCTATGTAACACTGTGTCTCCCACCTTCAGATTCTGCCTGTACTTCCGACATTTCTATGAAACATGCTGCTTTCATGTGATATGCAAAACACATTGCCAAATAAGATCATAACTTCCTCTTAAGGCAATACATTATTGCATTGATTCTCACACCAGTTACTTCACTTTGGGGCTATAGGAAGGACTCAGTGAACACTTAGTTGATTACTCATTAACTACTGCTCGTCTGGTCTCCCACTTATTCTCCTAAGCTACAATATACCCTTTGTTTGGAATAATCTCCAACCTGTCCCATGACATCATCTCTTTTCCCTGTCCTATTTAGCAAGAAATGGTTACTTGCATTTCAGGGAAACACATTCACACACACAGTCTTCAGGTGGATAAGATAAGGGTAACGTAGCAGTTGACGTAAGGCACCTTTCCTTCACAGAAAATTCCTAATCCACAGCCATTGTATATCAGGATTCTGTAGGAAAACCAGATGGACAGTAGTTTGGAAAGCCCAGTGTCTGATAACCTCCAGGGGATGATGTTTTGGGCACACACTTTAATCTACATCCTTTGAACTAAAACATGAAGTTAACAAGAGATCACTAATGGAAAACTGCAGAACTTTTATTCAACCAACTAGTTTTGTGTTGTCTTTTTAAGTACACTTTGTCCCATGTATTCATAATATAGCATTAAATGCTGAAGAGTTTATGAGAAGTTAAGTGTAAGAAAGTGGGTAGAGAAGAATGGGATGCCAAGATGAAGACACACACACAGACACACAGCCAAGAAGAATGGACAAACATACAAATAAAATCACAGTTCAGTACAAATAAAATATCACCATAAGAGGGGGAAATGCAGACATCCAATCAGAGTAGGGTTCAAAAGGAAAAACCAAAGTGAGGGAGAAACGGTGGTCCTGAAATTGAAGCACGTCCATTCTTGAAGCTTTAGAAGCATGACAAGAATCAAAGCAAGCCCGGTGGTGATGGCACACACCTTTAAACCCAGCACTCAGGAGGCAGAGCCAGGCAGATCTCTCTGTGAGTTCAAAGACAGCCAGGGTTGTTACACAGAGAAATCCCATCTTGGAAAAACAAACAAACAAACAAAAAAAGAATCAAAGCAAAACTTTGAGTAACCTTTCAGTAAGTTAGTTGTGTGGTCAATTTTGTTCTTCCTTTGATTTTTTAGACAGGATTACATGTAGCCCAGACTGGACTCCAACTCACTATCTAGTCAAAACTACCCTTGAACTCCTGATCCTCCTGCCTCAGCCTCTCAGCAGTAGGGTTAGAGTGGCGAACCAACACAGCTTGCTCGAATCTTCCAACTTCAAGCAACTTTCCAGCTCAGAAGAGATCAGTGCAGCTTGTGTGAGGCCACAGGACAAAGGCTGAGGAGGGGTTTGGGCAAGAGCAAGACAGAAAGATGGCAGCCCCAAACAGACATCAAGACACAGTAGGAATCCGATCAAGGTTAAAATCAGCATAATAAAGAGTTTCCAATTATCTCTAATATCAGAGATCCGTGATTTTCATAACATCATGACTACGCCTTTGTGTCTGTATAGCACACACTGATAAAGCCCTAAGCTTTGTTGTTTTATATATTTATATCTGTGTCTTTTCCCCGAGATCAATGTTCTTTTTTTAATGTATTTTTTTATGTTATATTTCATGAGCAATTCTAGCTTGGCTTCAGAACAACATTTTTCCACCCACATGGGAAAGCCTGCCAAGCCTTCAAGGTTTTGCAATATTCTTTTGTAGTATTCTGCTTATCAGAAAATCAAGCAAATATTAATTTTTTTCTTAAAAAAATGCCTGCCAGCCAAGCACTCAAATTACAGTGATATAATATGAGCTATCAACATGGTCTCCAAAGTATTAAAGTGGGATACCTCAGTAGCTGTGAGCCCCGGTGAGAAGTGTATATGTGAGAAATGACCAAGCTGAATTTGTTCAAGTCCTTAAGCTTCCCCGTGAACAAATATGTATTTATAGTCAGAGAGCCCTGCTCTTTTTCCTAGCCAGTTCATAAGATCAGTCATTTCGCTCTCCCATAACCCCACTAAACTTCAGTGGTTATTAGACAGCATGCAAAAGATGTCTAAGAATTAAGCCCATAGCAGGAATCATTTCCCAATGTAAAACTGTAAAAGGAGTGGCTAGACGAAGCTTTGGTTGGTCAAGTGTCCAACTTGTGCAAGCTTGAGGACTTGCGTTCAAATCCCCAACATCAAACCACCCCAACCAAAAAGTGACAGTTCCAGCATGCATCTGAAACCCAAGTACTGGCAGAGGTTATCAGATGCAGACACAGGAGGATCCCTGAAACTCACTGGCCACCCATTCTAGCAGATAAGTGGGCTCCAAAATCACACTACACACACCACACCATAACACACACACACACACACACACACACACACACACAAATGGGGATTGGAGACATGATTCAGTCACTAATGTTCGTGCCATGCAAGCATGAAGACCTGAAGTAGACACCTAAAACTCACATATAAATGAGATGCAGTGATGTGTGCCATAGCAGTACTGGGAAAGCAGAGACAGGGCAATCCTCAGGGCTTTAACAGCCAGGCCAGCTCAATGAGTGAGCTTAAGGCTCACTGAGACTTTGTATCCAAAAAAAAAAAAAAAAAGGTAGAATGTGGCATCAACCAGGTTTGGGAAGGAAAACCCATACATAGGTTTTCCATGGGATTGATAAAGCACCTTAATTCTTGAGGTTTAAATACATTGAAGGGCCATGTTAAAAACAGCTTCAAGGAAAAAACAAAAGAAAGTGATTACTAAGGGGACTGTGGGAGAAATCAAGCAGAGGAAGAGGGTTGCCAAGAAATTCTGTTTCAAGAAGTACTTGAGGCTTGAGATATCACACCCCCAAGTTTTATTCCTATCCAAACTTTCTAGATGAACTCACATATGAGGAAATCTTGGCTCAGATGAGTCCCCTTGGGAAGTCACTATAGTTTACAATTTCAGATGATTTAAATGATAATCACCAGCTCCATCAAACTCCACCATATAGGAAATAAAGGAGATGAGATTCACTGGGGAAACCCACAACCAGCCTCACATGCAACTCAACTCAATGCCCACCAAGAGAAGGCCTGGTCTTGAAGAGTTTAGACAAATCTATACCCTTTGGTTTCCCCAATCCCTAATTAAAAGAAGCCCACTCAGATGATAGAAATAGGCCTGTGCATATGAGTCATTCCATAGCGTGTCATTTAAAGCCTGGAACTCATTATCAATTTAAATCACATAAAGTCTGGAAGGCAATGATAGCTATTAAGGCTGGCAAATGAATGAAGCCCCACACCAGAACTGCGTGTGTGTGTGTGTGTGTGTGTGTGTGTGTGTGTGTGTGTGTGTGTGTTAGCCACCCAAGAATACATTAGTCTTAACAATGCGGCCATCCAGAGCACTCTTTTCTGAGGTTTCCTGTTTGGTCAACCCTCAATGACTCCAATGAGTTGCTCTAGTATCTCTGTCAGTGAGGAAATTGACATGAATAATGAAAGTTTTTCCAAGATCACTCATAGAAACATGTAGTTTCCTTACAGAAAATGAGCTCAACCTTGGGAAAAGCAATCACCCTGCATTTGTCAGCCTCATTTACCCATTCAATATAAAAACCCTCTGGGACACACCCAATCTAGTAGTGTATCAAGTAAGCCTTGGGCATCTAGCCACTAAGTAACCCAGCCCAACTAACTCAAGGAAGGACTCTAGCCTTGGAGCTTACTGATCAATGCTCCTGTCTGGCAACACAGGCCATGAAATATGAAAGAATCAGTGGGCAAACCTGAGAGTGATAGAATTCCTTCCCTTCATGGCAAGCAGTGTGAGAGGCCACTTGACTGTCAATCATTGACTTGGAGTTACACCTAAGACATGAGAGCGAGCACAAGTACATGACAGGTTTGTGTACTTCTCTACACAAAAATACTTATGATTTTACATGATTTGTTTGCATATAGACTTATTTAATATTTCCCGACAGTCAATGAATGATTTGTCTTTGGTCATGGTCGAACTAGTAGCAAACTCTATGCAAATAGAAAGTCTTCTGGATATGGCACGGCCATTACATTCATGAAATCACGGAAACTGTGGTTGCCTGCTCAAGATTTCACCTGTCAGCATTCCACGATGGGTGATGAGGGGTGTGGGATGCCCCAGCCCTCCCTGGGTAGCTATCGGCAGTCACTGATTACTTGGGGTAGGGTGAGTGATTTTTCTATGTTGTTAGAGCTACTGGTTAGTTACTCATGTTCCAGTAAATAACCCCTGACCCAAGCCCATGTAGTTAAACCCAATGGGTCAAAAAAAAAAAAAAATACCCAGGAAGGAACTCATTAGGAAGTAGAAGGGGTTCAAGTGGAAGGGGTATAAGAACCTAATGGAGTGAATATGACCAACACCTATTAAATATGTGCATAAAATTGTCAAAGAATAGATTATTTATTTATTTATTTATTTATTTGTCACTTATTATTTTTATATTAAACCGGGGCATGGCTCAGATACTGGACATGTGGTTAGAATGCCCAAGGGCAGGCCAGGTGGTGGTGGCATGCCTTTAATCCCAGCACTCGGGAGGCAGAGGCAGATGGATCTTTGTGAGTTCGAGGCCAGCCTGGGCTACAGAGCGAGATCCAGGAAAGGCACAAAGCTACAAAGCTACAGAGAAACCCTGTCTCGAAAAACCAAAAAAAAAAAAAAAGAATGCCCACGGGCTTGGGTTCGATCCCTATTGTGTTAGTCAACTTGAACGCTCTGTGACAAAACAGCTGAGGTAAACAACCTAAGGATGGAAGGATTTCTTTTAGCTCACGGCAGCAGAAGTTTCTGTCAATGGTAGACTCTTCCCATTGTCCTTGGGCTCATGAGCAGGCAAAGCATCATGGCAGAGATGGTATAGGAGTACAGCTGCTCTTAACATCATGGAAGCCAAGAAGCAGAGAGGCAGAGGAAGGGTAAAGAGTAGAGATTTACTCTAAAAAGTCACATTCTGAGTGAGTTTCTTCCTCCTAACAGCCTATTTGGCCCTAAAGCCATTGATAGATTGGTTAATCCTCCGATGAAGTCAGTATCCTCATAATCAAATCAAACCTGTCAGTAATGGGAACCAAGACCTTCTTAGGGACCCATGGGCTGTGGGATGGACATTTCCTATCCAAACCATGATCAGTCTTTCCCTACAATGTGCTTAGAAGTTTCTCATCTGCTCTTTCAAAGACAAAGGAAAAGTCTGAAGTTCTAAGTTCTCTTTTGGGGGGTGTTGGGGGTAATGGTTTCAAGACAGGATTTCTCTATGTAGCCTTGGCAGTCCTGGAACTAACTCAATAGACCAGGCTGGCCTCGAACTCACAAAAGATCCTCCTTGCTCTACCTCCCAAGTGCTGGGATCAAAAATGTGCACCACCACAGCCCAGCAAATTCTAAGTTTTTTCATGATTTTGTGGTTTGTGGCGGCTTTTGCTGGTTTAAGACAGGCTTCTGCTATATAATCCTGGCCTGGATTCACCGTGGACCCCAGGCTGGCCTTGAATTCACAGCTGTCTTCCCACCCCAGCCTCCTCAGTGCTGGGAACACAGACCACACCCAGCTGAGAAGAATAAAACCTTAGATGCTTATGACACACCAGTGATTATCAGGGTAGTTTCCCCATCACGTTAATTTTCCACAGTTTCAGATTTTCACACTTTATTTATTTAGTACTTGGAACTGAGTCTATAACCTTGTACACACTAAACACATACCCTGTCACTGAGCTCCACCCCTCTCTCTAATAGCTCAGGTTTTTAATTAAGCATTCCATGGCTATTACATGAAAATAGGCAGAAAGACAGCATGTGGACCCTTGCGATGCAGTTGGATAATCATTTAACAGACATGATGGATTGGTGATAAAAATTTTGCTAAGAAGATCTACAAATTTAAGCTTGAAAGAACAAAGAGAAGAAGAGGTGGGGAAGAGCACCAGTGAATAGAAGATTTTCATAGATTTCTGGGAAACAGGGAGCAGACAAGCAATGATAATGAATGAAATGAATTAATTTTCTCCATTTCAAGAATGTATTAAAATCTAAAGTAGGAGTGGGATCTTCTGAAAAGTAACAACTAAGAAAATGTGATTCAATGAATAGACATTAACATATCAGCGTCAGCCACATGATCCAGCGGCTCCGTTTGTAGGTGTATACCCAAGAGAAATGCACACTAAAATGTGTGTCTGTAAATTCATACTGAGTTGGACATGACGGTCAGTGTTAGAGCATTTGCCCAACATGCTTAAAATGCTAGGTTTGAGGCCCAGAACCAAGAGAAAGAAGAGTAAGAGGGAGAGAGGAGGGGAGACAAGAGGGAAGAAGAGAGACAGGAGAGGCAAGGAGGAAAGAGCAAGGCAAGAGGGGGAAGGAGGAAGGAGGAAATAAAGGAGACCAGCCCATAGCAATATTATTCAAGGCTATTCAAATAATAGCCGTGAAGTAGAAACAACTTAATTCCATCAAATGATGAATAAGCACAGTATGTCAGGTCCACAGAAGGAAACAGTCCACCACAAACAGAACTTCAGAACCAGGCATGGTGGCACATGCCCACAATCCCAGCATCTCAAGAGGCTAAGGTTAGGAAGAACCTGTATTTGAGGCTAGCCTGGGCAATTGAGCAAGACCTTTGTCTGCAAATGAATGTTTCAAGGGTGCTGGAGCTGTAGCACAGTGGTAAAAGATCTGCCTGGTATGCTTGAGGTCTGTGTTCTGTTCCTAGAAGAGAAATGAATGTTTTAAAGGGGCTGGAGGTGTAGCCCAGTGGTAAAGCATTTGTCTGGTATGCTTGAGGCCTGTGTTCTGTTCCTAGAATCCAAAAAGGTGGAGAAGATGACTAGGGAGTATTAATGGGGGTAATATAAAATTTCTAAGATGCCACAGTTGTGGTGTTTCTGTGATGTGTACACTTGATTTTAATTATGAACTTCAAACACACGAATTACAACGTATGTGAGTTGCATCTCAAAAGACTGGGAATCAAAGCCAAAACCGAAATCATCTAGATGGAAAGGGTGCCTACAGGACCCAGTGAATGAATTAAAAGTGTCCTCACCTAAAGCATTTCATTGGGAAATTTCCAAACCCCAGGGATAAAGGGAGGATTTAAAAATCTTACAGAGATTTCCATCTCCAAAGGAATGAGAACCGCCCTGGTGCAGATCTCAGAGTAGCACCCCGCAGGAGACAGAACACCACTCGCTGCCAGTCCTCAGAGGGATGATTATTTTCAACCCAGAAGCTTTTCTCCAACAAAACTATAAAACAAGTATAAATCCAGGAGAACAATTCCCTTCTTCCATCACTCTTACAAAGTTTGCGAAGGTACTCCTACAAAGCCTGGAAGAGAAAAGCCAGAAGGAAGAAGATTCCAGATTTAGAACATAAAGTCCCAATGACAGCCTTGGAGAGATGTCAATCAATCTGCAGCTGGACGACCCGGGCTCCGAGAAAGTGACCAAGAATATCTTCTTTGTTCCATGAACTGGATGCAATTTTGAGAAATGAAAGCAATTTAAGCATGAGATAAAGTTGGTTGGCACAGTTTTGAAGATTCTCAGGTCTGAGTTGAAGAGGTAGGACATGCACAAGAAAGAGCTGGAAAAACAAATGTTCCTGTCTCCTGACAGCCATGTTCTACACATAGAAATGTATAGAGAATATCTAACATTTAATAAGAATTAAGTATATACTACAGAGTGAAATGTGGGCAACTTCAACAAGTAATATCCAACAAAAATAATTGAAAATGAAATGTTATTCTCTCCTGTAAGCAAGAGTTTGATAAAGTAATATGGAGAATAATGGTTTTCATTGTAAGCCTTCTATAGCTTCATTTTTTAATGCATAGTAATGTATTGTGCTGATAAAACTTTAAAAACTGGTGTAAAATTAAATCTACTCACTCATTTATCACTTACAACATGCAAAGTACACTGTTGAGATGCAAAGGGAAAGCCAGGCATGGAGGCTCATGCTTGTAATCCCAGTTCTAGGCCAGTCCCTACTCCATGGTGAGTTCCAGGCTAGCCTGGGCAAATATTAGACGAGATATTGTCCCTCTCTAAAACAGGTGAAATGGGTGATTAATTGCGTCTAAAAATAAAACTAAAATGTATAAAAGAGGCAACACTTGAATTGAGCCCTAAGGTATTAGTAGGCTTTTGACAGAGAAAGGAAAAAGCATATTCTAACTGCTTTGAAACACATTCCACAAAAGGACAGTCATTTGTAACATTCCTAGCGAAAGGCAATTACACCTTCCAGGAAGGAGCTGCTATTTTTGAAATAGTCATCTTGAGAGGAGAAGAAATATTCAAAATATTTCATGTTAAGCTCAGACTTACCTGTACCGGAAAATATTTTCTGAACTTATGAGTCAGTTACTTAAAGAAAAAGACAAAAAAGAAAAAGTCCTTAGAGAAACAAGTCTATATTTCATGTCAGTGACTGAATTCATTTACCCAGAACAGTTTCTGTTGACTTAAATAGACTTAAAGTTGACAGACTTCTCTAATTCTGTAAAATAAATAAATATACAGCCTGTATCATGGAGAAGACTGAAATGAATCACAATTTGAGTGGTGGTTTTTTGTTTGTTTGTTTGTTTGTTTGTTTGTTTTCTTTGTTATTAGTACACAGCTTGGTCATTTCTAACTGCAAGTTTGTGTTGTCGAAGGCTTTCATTGATAGTGTAAATCTATTCCTGTATATTCCAACAAATTCCATCTAGAGATTTTACACTTACTTTTTCTGTCCTTTTAAATAAACTCATTTGTTTTATGTTTTCCTATCTGAAGTCAATTTGGAGCCAGAACAGGTTCCCTCTGAACATGTGGCCAGATGTTGTGGTGCATGCCTGTTACCCCAGCACACCTGCTGGGGCAGTAGGATTACCACAAGTTCAAGGCCAGCCTGGCTTCAAGGCCAGCCTGGGCTACATAGAGATCTCCTGTGGTGATATTTTATTTGTGCTCTAACAAATAAAGCTTGCCTGGAGATCAGAGAGCTAGCCACTAGAGGCCAGGCAGTGGTGGCACACACCTTGAACCCACCATAATTTCCAGACCAGTCAAGTCTAGCTGCTTAGACTCTGTCTCAAGATTGAAAAAAGAGAAAAGAAAAGAAGATGACAAAGAAGAAGGAGGAGAAGGAGGCGGAGAAGAAAGAGGATGAAGAAGGAACCATGATTTTCACTATGGAGTCATATTTTTAAAAAATGAGCTTTTGCTCATTAAAACACGTTTGCTGTGAAATATTTACAAAAATAATAGTTCTGCATTTTAGCACCTCTATGTGTTTGGGTAATTAAATATATGTTAAAATATCACAATATTAGGAAATATGAATACTTAGCAAACTTGAAATAAATAGGTGTAAGACATAATTACAATGTTTAATACCATATCATAAAACTTCCTTGAAAATCTCCTACTTATTCTTTCACTTTCTATGTGTAATCTCAACTGTCACCTACCAGCCTCATTCACTCGGGCAGAGATAAAATGGAGAAGAAAAATGTACCTTAATGTTTCAGGTTCACAAACACGTTCGGGACACCTGCCTTGTACCCAGAACCATGCCAGGTGCTCTGGAGAATAAGAAAGGGCTATGGCACCTGATCTTTGTTCTCCATCTTAGAGAGAAGAGGAGGAAAGGAGGAAAGGAGGGAGGGAGGGAAGGAAGGAGGGAGGGAGACAGACTTTTAAGGAATGGCAAAACACAAAACAGTATTGTGATGATTTGCATGTAATTGGCTCCCATAAACTCATAGGGGGTGGCACTATTAGGAGGTGTGGCTTTCTTGTAGTACGTATGACCTTGTTGAAGGAAGTGTGTCACTATGAGGGTGGGCTTTGAGGTTTCCTATGCTCAAGATCCTGTCTAGTGTCATAGTCCATGTCCTGTTGCCTTCTGATCAACATGTAGCCAGAATCATGTCTACTTGAATTTGGCCATGCTTCCCTCTATGATGATAATGAACTAAACCTCCAAAACTGTAATCCATCATCTCAATTAAATGTTTTCCTTTCTAAGAGTTGCCATGGTCATGGTGTCTTTTCACAGCAATAGAACCCCTAACCAAGACAAGTATGACATGGCAATGAAGGCCAACCAGAAGGACACAGGCAGCAGTGTGCATGGATCTAGGAAAAGGAAGGACTAAGACTGAGCTGGAGTGGAGAGAACCAATAGCCTCCGAAGGACTGGAGCCTTGAGCAGGAAGTTTAAAGAGCCCATGTGGGGTCAGGGATGTGGTTCAGTGGCAGAGATCAAGCCAAGTTAAATGGGGGAAAAAACAGAAAAAATAAACTCAACCAATGAGAAACCTGCAAGTAACCCCTAGTTAGGGACTTTCCACCTGGGCCAATGGAGTTTGCTTTCCTTGTCTTGCTTCTGAGAATGCTGTTCTGCTTCTGCCTCTGCCCCCTCTCCGCCCCCAGTGGAGCCCAGAGCTCTCTGCCCGTGATGATTCCCAATTTGAGGAATGCTGAGTGTTCAAGTGAACACATTAAAACCTTCGTATGCCCACATTTATTCTTCAACAGGTTATGGTAGAAGACAAAAAAGTATAGAATAGATAAAAAGGAAAGATTCAATATGGAAAAAAATCAAAAGAAGAATCACCAAGAGTTGTGTGCTGCCTAATTTGAGGCCGCTGTGTGTGTGCGTGCGCACGCGTGTGTAAACAGAACTGTGCATTCATAAGCTCAACGTGTACAGAACAGCACTCACAATCTGCCTGCACCCCAGGCTTCCTTCCTTCCTTCGTCCCTTTTATGTTTTGGTTGCATTTTTATGTATTTGCGCTCTCTCTCTCTCTCTTGCACTCTCTCTCTCTCTGTCTCTCTCTCTCTGTCTCTCTCTCTCTCCCCCCCTCTCTTTTCTCTCTCTATTTGTGTGTGTGTGTGTGTGTGTGTGTGTGTGTGTGTGTGTAACATGAGTTCTATTCCTGGAACTCACAAGGTAGAAAGAAAGAACTGAATTCCCAAAGTTATATGGGCATATACCTGTACAAACACACACAAACACACACACACACACACACACACACACACACACACACACACACACCAAATAAATAAATATAATCAAAACAATTTTTAAAGAGTAACTTCCTAGCCAGATGTATTGGGACAGTTCTATAATCCCAGCATTTGGGAAGTGGAGGCAAGAATATTAAGAGTTTCAGGCCGGCCTCATCTGCATAGAGAATTGGAGGTCAGCAGGAGCCACACAAGACCTTGTAACAAAAAGAAGAAGATGAAAAAGAGACAGAGAAAAGGAGAAGGAAGGAAAGACGGAAGGAAAGAAGGAAGGAAAGACGGAAGGAAAGAAGGAAGGAAGGAAGGAAGGAAGGAAGGAAGGAAGGAAGGAAGGAAGGAAGGAAGGAAGGAAGGAAGGAAGGAAGGAAAACAGAGAGAAAATCTCAATGGCCCACTTGGTCCTCTGCATATATAGGCTTTGTATTTGCAGAGTCAGCCATCACAGACCAACAAGTGAACTAGCTACACACAGACTTGTTATTCTTGTCGTTACTCCCTGTCCAATACAGCGTAACAGCTATGTACATAGTCTCGCATTGTGTTAGATTAGAAGTAATCTAGAGATTAGGTCTACAAGTGTGCAAGGAACTCTGCATAGGTCACAGGGGCTTTTGCTGTTTACTCTAAGGGATTTGAGCATCTGTGGATTTGGGTATCCATGGTGACTCAGGACAATTGAATAGCAAAGTGAAGGACAGATAAGAACCAGCCTACAAAGTGAAGGTCAGATAAAAACCAGTCTCTAAGTGTTAATCCTCTGATGTTTTTTCCCTTAAACTAACCAGCATGTAATACACATGTGTGTGTATTGTGTGTGTGTATATATATATTCTTTTGTTTGGTTTACTTGTTTGTTTATTTATGGCAGACTCTTAATGAACAGACTGGGTAGTTCCTCCTGCCTTAGCCTCCCCAGTGTAATTACAGTCGGGCACCATCATGGCTGATATACCTACTGCTTTTTAAAGGTCTTTAATTTCTTGTCATCTTTTCCTACTACTATATGGAAGTTCTTGGCCTATGTAAGGAAAGTGTCAGTACCTAAGGCCCTGCTAGTTCCATGTCTACTGAGATTCCAATTTTCTTTTCAGGGAACCACTGGTAAAAATGGAGACACAAGCAAGGATTACAGATATTTGAAGAAACGTGTTCGAAGGACACGGGGAGAGAGGACACAACATCTCACCAAAAACAGTCTTGGTGTCCTCGGAGAGAGAGGTAGGGAGCACAGTGCTTCGGACTGGCAATCTCAGCACTTAGGAAGCTAAGGCAAGAGGGTTGTGAGTTCCAGGCTAGCCTCAGCTACCTAATAAGACCTTGCCTCAAAAAAAAAAAAAAAGAGGGGGAGGAGTAAATGTGGGTAGGGACGGAAGAAAGGAAGGAGAGAGGAGAAAAGAAAACAAATTCCCAAAGAGAAAATAGTAATAATAACAAAGAAAAAATTAGGAGTCGGTTGCAGCCTGTAAGCCCAGCCCAACACTTGTGGAGTAGAGGCAGGAGGATGAAGAGTCTTGGGTCAGTCTGGGCTAAAAAATCCTGTCTTGGGGGAGGGAATCTTAAGAGGAGGGGATTTTAAAAAGCCTTTGGACTACAGATTGCTCGCAAAATAACCACGGAGGTTACCCTGAGCTACAAGACAAGGGCTTCCTGACTGATCAGACTCCTGTGTGCCTAAGCCAGTGGATGATACAGCCCAACACCACTGACACCTAGAACAGATCCTGCATTTTCCAAAGAAAAAATACGCATTTTACATGAAGAATCAAGGATCGGCATGACGTTGGGCTTCTTAGGCAAAATATTGGAAGAAACAAAAAAATGAATACATTCAATTAAAATCAAGGCACATGGTTCACACACTGAGCCCCAGCTCTTGGAGACGTGGTGGGAGCTCAAAAGAGGCCTGGGCAGCATAGTATGCCAGTCCAAAAAAAAAGCATTAAAAATTTTCCAGGAATCTGATTCCCATCCCAGAAACTCATTTGTGCAAGAATAAATAAATAAATAAATAAATAAATAAATAAATAAATAACCCACTAAATATGGAGGTGGGAGAAGATGCTTTCAAACTTCAAAGTGACAGAATAGTCATAGCCCTGGAGGTACAGATAGGGCTATGCTCTGAGCAATGTGTTGGAGATGTTTCTCATTGTACAATCGTCATCCATTATCATGACACAAACAAGAGCCATAGGAGGCTGCCGCCACCGCCACCACCACCGTGGCATAGGGCTTTACAGTCAACTGGCTTGTACAAGTAGAAAGAAAGACTCTAAAATAATGATTTCAGTGGGGTGGGGGTGGGCGGGGAGACGGCTCAGGGAGTGAAGGTACTCCCTCTGCAAATACGAGGACCTGACTTGGAAGGCCAGTCAGTCTAGTCAGACCAGCCAGATTCCGACTCAGTGAGAAGAGACCCAGTCTCAAGGCAATAAGACCTATAGAGGAGGACACATGATATACACTCTGGACTCTACGCATGTGCACACACACACACACACACACACACACACACACACACACACACGCACACACACACACATACATGCACATGCACACACATGCACATACACACATGCACACACATGCACATACACATACACACATGTACCCATGCACATGTCATGGAATTCACTATGTAACCCAAAATTGCCTCAAACTCACTCTGTCTCAAATGCTAAGCCCATAGGCATGTGCCACTGTATTTTACTCCATCTACCTTTCTGTCAAGTGACAAAATTATGACGATTTAGTATTTTAATTGGTTTTATTTTCCATTCTAGGAGCAGGTGAAGTAAATAAATGTTTCCTCCACAAAGAAGAGGCAGCTGATGTAAGAGGAGGGTTGGGGGGAAGGCAGAAAAAAAAAAGGACTGGCCATTTTAAAATTACTTCCCCTGTAGGATGAGCCTAGGGAGATGGAACAATGAGAAAGGAAGGCTTGTTAGCATCAGGTTTGGCCTTTTTATCTTACTGCAGAGGGAACTTCATTATCCCGGCCTCTGAAAGCAGCGGCCTACTGGGAAAGTGCGTGACATCTCTCTAATCCTGGCTTCTGGGAAGGTCAGATAAACAGCTTAGTTCCAGCTGGTGACATGGATCTTTAGCGTGAGTGACTCCATTTTGATTTTTAGCCTATTCTTTGAGGCTAGTGCAGGAGCTTACTCCAGAACAATAGCCTTCTTCGGCTTTTATGTAACAACTTTAACTTTTAACTTCTAGGATTGATTCATGTGCAAGTTCCTGTCATCAGTTTAGTCATAAATAGTTTCTGGCATCAAGTAGCTGTTAAGCAACGCTTAGGTTTTTGAATGAACGGAAAAATAAATTTTAATGAGGAACTTATTCTCGTTCATCATAAAATTTAGAATAAACCATTTTCACCTCCCTTCGAGATCTTGAGTACACTTCATTATCCGGAACTCACACAACCTCCAATGTCTTTCTTACATTCTTATTATTGCACATTCGTGAAATTTTCCCTCTAACTTTCCTTTCCGCATCACTTTGAAACAAATGGAAAGGGGCACCGGAGGGACCTGAATTTAGTGTCCAACACACAGGCCAGGTGGCTCATGAGCACCTCTGACTCCAGCTCCAGGGGCTGCAACACCCTCTTCTGATCTCCAGGGCACCCACATATTCATGGCACACATACAAACGTATTTTTTTAAAAAAAATTGAAAAAAAAAACCTTAAACTTTAAAAAATTATTAATAGGGCTGGATGTATGTGACTCAGTACTGAAGAGCTTACATGTAGAATTTGTTAGAGTTTCTGGGTTTATTCATATACACAGAAAGAATAAGACCCCACTTATGGTGGCAGAAACAAGGCCCCGAGTTCAAACCCCAGCACAACCGAAAAGAGTCTGGAGAAACTAGAGGCATGATTAATATACTTTAATGTAAGACACCAATGTCTTTCATTCTCAAGAAAAGGGTAAAATGAATGCTTTTAATGAGGGGAGGGTATTTCAGCTGGTTTGACATATCAATCAGAGATAACACATCTGGCCTGACCTCCACCAGGGGAGACTGAGAGGGGCTGGGGGTTGGCTGGGAGACAGGAGAGCGAAATTAGGATCGCTGAGACAGTCCCCACCCTGGGTCCCCTTGCATAGTTTCTTCAGTTGGATTGGAATGCTATAAATTTCTAGACACACCCAGGTTCCAGTGCAAGTACAAAAACATATTCCATGGCCAAATTTGAGGTATTTTTGTATCATCTACCATTGGAGACTATGTCCTGATCTTCTTCTTCCCCTTAGAGCAGATAAGCAGGAATCAAGAGTGTAGTCATTAACTAGAGACAAGAAAAAAGATTTACAAGAAGCATCCCAGCATCACAATGGACCAGTGAACTGCTTCCTATCGGGTCTCTAGGGAATCTGACTTAAGCAAGAGCAAGCAACTGCTCACCTCCACTTCACTGTGAGGTGAGAACAGCGTGTCCTTCCTCCTTTCAAACATGCTGCAAAAACCAGATGATAACATCTTCAAACACTAAACTACTTGGGGAAAATGACAGCGCAAAGCCAGGCTATTATCAGTACACTCCCTTAGCATGCGTTTTCTTCACTCACGGTACAAATAAAATTCCTCTGTAACAGACCCTACCCGGATCTGAAAGGCCAAGGAATGCCTATCTGCTTCATAAATCTTTTAGCAAGAGGTTTTGAGAGTGCAAAAATGGAATCTTCTCCTATGTGTGTTCACTGGATTTCAATAAATGTTATACATGTTCAAGTGAACAAAGTTTGGTGAAAACTTTACTGGCCTGGCTTAGAAATTGTGTTTGGCATGTGAGAGACCCTGGGTTCCATGCCTAGTACTTTCACCAAAGACCTCTCACCCCCGTCCCCTGGCAAATCTTTACACAAGGATTAGAACTCTTTAAAAATGATGTTCAAATGTACTCTGAGGTTTGGAGAAATAAACTTTAATAACTGTAAGGGCTCTTGTCTTCTACTTCTTCTGTTTGTTTTTTAAATTTCAAAGCTAACTGTGTCTCTTTTCTCTCTCTCATCTGTCTCTCTCTGTCTGTCTCTCTCTGTCTGTCTCTCTGTCTTTCTCTGTGTCTCTGTCTCTGTGTCTCTGTCTCTCTCTGTCTCTCTGTCTCTCTTTCTGTCTCTCTCCCTCTCTCTCTGAGTCTCTCATCTCTGTGTCTCCATGTCCCTGTCTCTCCCCGCCCTCCTCCCCCTCCCGTATTTAGTTTGTGGTAGTAGTGGTTGAACCCAGAGTGGTGTGCACACTTAGGCAATCACTTTCCCACTGAGCTAAATCCCCAGCCTTCTTTCTTCTTTTTGGTTTGGTTTCATTTTGAAGCAGGGTCTCTCTCTGAGACTGGGTCTCACTCTGTAGCCCAGGCTGGCTGCAGGGAGGTAATCCTTCTACCTCAAACCTCTCATATGCTAGTATTATTAATATATGCCGCTTTCACCTGCTTTTAAGGATGTCTTTTAAAGATTCTTTTTAAAAAAATGTATTTAAAGGCTAAATATGACAATATGGCTCTTAATTCATAAGAAAAAGGACTTACTAACTAGTACAGTAATTGACTGTAAAAATTGAATTTGGAGGAGAAGGAGAAATTGAAATTATAAGAGGAAGGTGTGGTAGCATACACTTGAAATCCCATCACTCAGGAAGCATATATGTAATTATGAGACTCTAAGGCCAGTTTGTGCTAAATAGTGAGACTATGTCAAAAAATAAGGAGAGAGAGAGAGAGAGAGAGAGAGAGAGAGAGAGAGAGAGAGAGAGAGAAAAGAAAGAAGCAAGAGGAGGGAGAAGGGGACTGGAATTTTAACTTTCAAACTGCAAATTCCACTCTTTTGACCCCAGTGACTGAATTCCAGCATGATGTCATAGAAAGTTGTGGAGAGCTAAATACAACTGAAACAAAATACGAAATGTTTCAAGATAATTAATTGTTAGTCATTTCTAGAGCATTGTATTGAAAGCATGATGAGTTCATGTCTAATCTCAACAATAAGAAGTTCCATGATCAATTGCAGTGTCCACCTAGTCACAGGAATGGGAACTTGGCAGAACCTGCACACTGCATGGAAACCTACACACTGCCCACTCCATCCACGGGACACAGAAGCAATGTCTCTTGGCCTGGCAGGATGGTCCTTTTCAGTTGACTGTCTGACTTAGCTGCTCTTTGTTAGTCAGGATTCTCCCATCCTGCTTCCCAGGCATAGAAACAGGAGCAAAAGGCTGCGAAGCACAAATGTATATATCCTTCGCAGTCTTTCACTCATGTTTAGTGTGTGTGTGTGTGTGTGTGTTTGTGTGTGTGTGTGTGTGTGTGTGTGTGTGTGTGTGTATTAATTAGACTTCACAGCTTTCAGACAAGAGCCTTTGAAAGCCCATACTTTGAACTACCCATTCTCAATTGCTCCATTCTTCCATTGCTAACTCCATTTTATTTTTAGAAATCCAACGGAAATGTATTGAGTTTCCCTCCAAAATCTCTCATAACTCTTTATTTTTTTTCAATTACTATTGTTACATGTATACATACATACAAACATATACATGCAACTTGCCGAGGTCATTTACTGTTGCTCACATGTGTGTTTTTAAGGCTGAACAGCATAATGACACCAGCTGACATGCCCATGTGAAAGGGAAAAATCTTACAAGGCTCTGCCCCAGTTGAAGAATTACAGGCAATTAATGATTGCTGGAAGAGGGGGACTCAGTCTTCACAAGGGATGAGCCCCTAATCTGTTGTCCTGTCGCAGGTGCTCAGCCCTATAACACATGCATTATGTTTTCTTGATTTTCAGTATTGCTTGGATGTGTCTCTGACTTCACATTGTTTTCTTCTCTAACTGCTACTTGTTTCCATGTGTACACAGAGAACTATCTAATTCTTTACTAAACCTAAACTTTATAGTAATTTCTCTCCTAAAACCATCCAGGTCCCAAATTCCCGACCTCTGCTCTGCAGCACCCCCCACCCTTCCCAGCCTCCTGTTTTCCTTCCCAGCAGTCCAAACTCGAAGGTGGTGATTGACAGCAGCCCCTGTCATCTCCAGTAAACCTCTCCATTCTCTTAGCACCCAAAGGCACTATTTTCAACACCTTTTCTTCTCTCCAGGGCTGCCATGGGGACCTTCCTGCAGTGATATATTGAGTGCCCTAATAAACTTGCTTGAGGATCAGAGGACAGAGCCCAGCCATTAGATTAGACACAGAGGTCTGGCAGTGGTGACACACACCTTTAATGCTATCACTCATTCGGGAGGCAGAGATCTGTCTCCATCTCTATGAGTTCAAGGCCATACTGGGCTGCATGAGACAGATCCAGTATAGGAGAGAAAGCCAGACAGTGGTGGCACACACCTTTAATCCCAGCACTTGAGATCTCATGCCTTTGCTTGGGATGCACACACTCCTTTAATGCCAGGAAGTAATATGGCAGGGCAGAGAAGGTATATAAGGCACGAGGAAACAAGAACTCTCTCTCTTTAGGCTGAGGATTTCATAGAGGTAAGAACTAGTGGCTGGCTGTTCTGCTTCTCAGATCCTTAGGCAAGTTTATTAGAGAATACAATATATCACTCTCTATACTCCTTCCTCTGTCTACTCACTTTTCTTCAGCAGGGCTGTTCATGGCCTTAGCATTTTAAAGACTAAAGTTTTCGATGCGTCATTGCACTTGGATTTATCAAACTTTCTACAAAGGGCTCCTCCGTGGGCCATCGGGTCCAGAGTACTCAACTCCATGGTTTCTCAGAACACTGCCAACAATACTGGAAGAATGGTCATGACAGTAATCCAGGAAAACTTACAGATGCGGAATTTGAATTTCACATCATTTTTCATATGTCAGAAAACATGTTTTACTTTTGTGGCTTTTGACCTAAAGGTGTTATGTAGTCCAGTTGCCTTCAAACTTGTTAAGTAGCCAAGGCAAATTTTTGATCCTGACTCCCTGTCTTAACCTCCCAAGTGTTGGATTATAAGCACAATCCACATACCTCACTAGAAAACGCTATCTTAAAAAAACCTTTTACAACTATGAAAACTCACTCTTTACTCGCAAACGGGACAGCAGATTGCCAACCCCAATCTGTGCTGGGACTGCAAGCTCATTTTTCCTTTCGAACTCCAAGCCAACCTTCTCCACTGACTCCTTCTTGCTTCCTGAAGATCCCTGTTGAAATGACGTCTTGCCCCAGTTTATACAGCTGACCAATCCGACTGGCGTGACCGCCTTGTCTCCGCTATTCTATTCTTGTCTGAGCTATCCCTGGCTGAAAAGTTACTGGCAATTGATAACTACTGGGAGAGAAAGAGAGTCAGTTTTCTTTTCAAATCTGGCCCGTGGTAGGTCAGCCACTCTGATGGATGTCTCCACAACTAAGAGTTATGTGAGAAGCATAATTTAAACTGGGTGAGTTGGGGCTGGTGCACGAAGCTGGGAAATTAAAGAGGTGGAGATGGATCTGGAGGAGTTAGAAGGAGAAGTGGGGCTTGAATATGACAAAATACATTGTACAAACTTCTCAAAGAATTAAGAACAATTTACTGGTTCCACATTTGGTTCCTATGTACTTCCTTTTACAAGAGACTGAAGAACTTAAGAACCGAAATAACATCTGGAATATATTTACTAACACACCATAGTGCCTTGTAGAGTGTAGATGTTGCATAAATGCTGGCTTGTGGTACAATGTTAACATCTAAACATATTTTAAAGTCTACATTGTCAGATAAAACTTTTCTCCTGGGAAGTTTGTTGAGGGAATCAATATGTGAATGAATGAATGAATGAATGAATGAATGAATGAATGAATGAATGAACAAATGTCTAAATGCCAGCTTTCTATCAGGCTCTAACTAAAAAGCTTTCCTAGACATTAGGGTATCATTTAAATAATCCTATCAATGGAACATGTCCTCCAAAAGTTCAGATATTGGGGATTAAATCCAACATTTTATGTTCGTGGTATTTGGAGCTGAAGCCTTCTAGAGGTGATCAGGATTAGAAGACATCATGAGAGGGGCCCTGATTTAGTCAGTGTTCTGTTGCTGTGAAGAGACACCATGACCACACCAACTCTTATAAAAGAAAGCATTTAACTGGGGCTTGCTTTCAGCGGTTTAGTCTGTCTTCATCATGGCAGGAAGCATGGCAGCATGCAAGTAACTATGGTGCTGAAGAAGAAACTGAGAGAGTTCAACATCCAGATCCACAGGCAGCAAGAAGAGAGATTCTAGGCTTGGAAGGGGCTTTTGAAACCTCAAAGCCCACCCCCAATGACTTCCTCCCCCCACTTCCTCCAGGGCCACACCTCCTGATCCATCTCAAGTAGTGTCGCTCCCTAATGACCAAGCATTCAAATATATGAGCTGATGGGGGCATTCTGCGTCACACCACCAAAGGCCCCCAAATGACATTATAAAATGAGGAAGACCTCATTGTGGTGGCATACCTCTGCAATCCCAACACTCAGAAGGTAGAAGTAAGAGGGTTGTGAGTTTGAGTTCAGTGTGGGCTATATATTGAGACTGTCAAAAATAGGAGGAGAAGGAGGAAGAGAAGGTGGAGGGAGGAGAGGAGGGAGGAGGAGAAAGGAGATAATAAGGGAAGAAGATAGAGGCAGAGAGGGAGGGGAGAGGGTGAGGAGATGGAGGAAGAGGAGAGGAAGAGGAGGCACTTGAGCTGGGACGATGACTCTGCCCTCCACTGTGCAGCCCGCATTATGATGCAGCAAAAACATTCTTTAGTCTGCAAACAAGTGCTAGGACTATGGCCTTGGATTTCTAGTCTCCAGGACCATGAGCTCAATACATTTTTATTCCTTATAAAATGCCATTTCAGGAACTTCACTACGGTCACAGGAAGCAGAGTAAGGCATTCTTCAAGGCTCAACTTTGCAAGAAATGCTGCATGATTTCCTCCTCTCTCCTAACCTTCGGTGGGCATGTCTACATTTGAGTTATCTCTCCGTGCCTATCTGTTTCCTTGTTTTATAAGAGATATTCTACTCTCCAAATCCATTCACCTGATTACTAATCTGATATCCCAGTTTACAGTTAACTTTGAATTGTTCAATGCTTTCTTTGTCTGTCCACATCCATATTCCAAGGAAACCAGATAGTACACATCAAAGAAAAGGTCCTGGGAAGAATCTATATAGTTATCTCCTGTGTACAACATGACCAATCTCCCTAACAACTGGCCATATTCTTCATCTAGAATACTCCTCCATGGCTTCCCTACGAGTTCTACTACCATGGGTCCTCTCAACATTCTTCCAGATGCTTTGGGGCCCAAGTCATGCAAAGAGGCCACCACCTGTAGCAGAGACAAGCACTACCCTCCCTCTCTACGAAGAAGATTTGCTACCCAGATACAGGGCTGTGGTCAGTTCATCGATTACAGCTGTCAACTCCACTTTCAGTGACCCCCTTTGGCTAGCTAGGGTCAAGCCCTTACCTATGAAAGCCCCCCAAGAAAGGTACAGCTGTAAAGATACGATCGCTCATCCTGGGGTAACTGGTGGGCATTACTCCTTGCAGAAAGATTTACTGGCTTGGCCTCCTTCCAGTTTAATGACAACATTTACAGATGTGGCCCACAGGGGACTTGATAGGTCAGAACAGTGCTCACAATAGCCTACCTCCCCTCTTAAGGTTTATAGGAACATGTCAGACAGATCCCTCACACAAACTCAGGGAGAATCCAAACTGGCCCCATTATATGGGTGGTAAAGGCATTTAGAACTCACACTACTCCAGAATGGCTTCATCTTACTTGATTACTCCTACAAGGTCCAGTTTCCAAATAATGTCACATCCATAGGTATTAGAAGTTAAAAATTCATCACATCTTTTTGAAGGACCTAATTTAACCTGCAGCAATAGTCCATAAACCCAACCTGCCATTCTTTATTGGATACAATCATTATTTTCTATATTTGCTGACCCTATTGGTAAGAGATTCTAGGAACCACACATATGTACACAGGTAGATACACACACACACACACACACACACACACACACACAATTTGGCCTCTACCTATAAGACTAACCAGTTTTGTTAGAATTAGGGAGGGACTGATTTTAGGACAATTCTAAACTATGTTTGTCAATATTAATAGTCTTATATCCTGAAATGGTAAAAGCAGAAGTTAGAACAATGTCCATGAGGCTTCATGTGTAGTCAAATGTTAAAATGCATGCTTAGCCTGAGCAATGTCTTAGATTCCATACTAGGACAAAAATTAATGGGAAATAAATATCTTTAACAAAAAAAATCCTGTCTGAGACATTTTGTTAAAATGTACTATGGCTTCAGATACAGCTAAATCAGCATGCCTGAGCTTGGAATAACCAAAAGAAGTTGTTGACCTAAAAACATTAAAAAGCTTTTTTTTTTTTCATAAACCATATAACTACTGAGAATTTCTTAACTTTCTGAAACTATAATAATTTTTCTTCTATATCTAAATGAACTAGTTCTTGTCATGAAGGTGTTTGTTTGTTTGTTTGTTTGTTTGTTTGTTTGTTTGAAGATAGGACATCCATTCTGTAGCCCAGGCTAGCCTGGAACTCTCCTGGCAATCCTCCTGCCTCAACCCCTGAATTCTAAGATCACTATTATGAGCCACCACACTTGGCTTTTGCATTGGCACCTGAATTGTTTTTCTAGTGGTGCATGGATTTCCACTAGTCACCATCTACAATCACCTTTCTGGCTAGTCTAGTCTGGTCAGGGGTGTGGTGTCCAGTCACAGAGTAAAGCTGACTGGCCTATATGTGACCTCATCTTCTCTGTCATCTCAATGAGTGAGTTATTTATTCATGGATTAAGTCGGTCTTTCTTAAGGATGCATGCAAGTATGAGTCTCAGCTAAGAGGATTGTAGATGTGAAACTTGTGACATTTCCTTCATAGGCCATTTACATACATTACTATCAAGAGCTGTGCTCTGAAGCATTCACTAATGGTAGGTCAGGTCTCTGGATTTCCGGGTGTTGGTCTGCAGTACAATTCAGCCATCACATTGCTTTATTTTAGTAGAAGAATCTCTTCAGATATGAGCATTCTATATGGTGTGGTGATAAAATAATGTATTTATTATACTCTGAATGTAAGTACAAATATTTTTCAAGGGTTTTATTATATTTTTGAAAGAGTACAATGATTGAAGCGGGGTCCTGTGTAGCCCATTCTGGTCTTAAATTTGGTATGTAGTTGAGAATGACTTTGAGTTTCTGATCCTCTTGCCTCCCTGCCCCACCATGTTAGGATTACAGAAATGCACCACCATGCCCAGTTCACAAATTTCTGGGGACCAAATCCATGGCTTTGTACATGCTAGAAAAGTACTTCACCAACTGAACTAAATATCAGCCATATTATATATCTCTTTTTTTTCTAAAAGAACAGAGGATATATAAGACTCTAAGTATCTCAGAGAATTTCTGAGCAAGATGGCTCACACATATAATCTCAGCACTTGGGAAGCTGAGACAGGAGGTTTGCTATGAATTTGAGGCTAGCCTGAACTACAGGGTGAGTTCTATACCAACCTGGGCTGTGGTATATGATGCGACCTCAAAAAGCCAAATGGAAGAATGTAGAAGAGAATCAGTCTATTATTCTGACATTTATAATAGAGCCAATAACAAGTTCTATAAACCAACAAGGGGAACTTGGAACTGCATTTTGATAACTTTAGATATTTTTAACTGGCGATTTTAGAAGCTACAACCAGAAACCACTCACGAGCTGGTATTCCAGGAAGAAATACTCAACACCATCAATGATGCTTCCATCGCCTAGGTTTTTACACCATTTGTTTTATCTCTGAAACAGACTGCTTATGAACACAGCTCTTGGCTGGCTATGTAGGCAGCAACATGGACCTTGGGCAATACTCTAAGCATCCATGTGCCCCAGCTTTCTCATCAGGAGATGGAGATGATGATAATCTATGTCACAGGTACATTAAATCAAGTTTTCGCTCGTTTGTTTAACTTCAGATACATAGAAACAAAGTCAGTATCTGCAGATAGGGAACCCTCTAGTCAGGCCTCATAATGAAAAGTTTTTTTTCATTCTGCCCACAGCTATATAGCCTGTGTTGAGAATATTATAGTGTGCAAAAGACTCTCAATTCTATTTCTTGAGGTATAATGGATATTTGGACTTTATTAAATGTATTCATACTTAACATTGGATAATAACATCTTTCAAGAACATTCAATCAAGCTGGGCATGGTGGCACATGCCTTTAATCCCAGCACTCAGGAGGCAGAGGCAAGTGAATCTCTGTGAGTTCGAGGCCAATCTGGTCTACAAAGCCAATTTTAGGACAGCCAGGGCTATTACACAGAGAAACTCTATCTCACAAAACCAAAACCAAACAAACAAACAAACAAAAAACCCAAAACATTCATTTATATACATCTGCTTAAGTACCTAAAATGCCGAACCTTCCCATCACTGGGGTGTGGGGGGAATCTACTTTTCACTATAAAGTTTTATTCAACTAACTCTTGGCCATAAGGCCATAAACCAATCCCCTGTCTCCCACCACAGTAGATGTATGGTCAAACATTTAAATTAAGAGTTTCTACATTTTCCTCTCTTTGGCTAACTGATGCCTACTTACCTTCCTCCAGGAAGGATTTAAGACAACTGAATACACACATGCCCTCCACCCTGTATGCTACCTTGAGTTTGACTCTGCACGCTTTAAATGCTAGGAAGACATTTTCCAACTTCATGAAAAGATTTAAAACTTGTGTCCCTTTTGTTTGGGCTTTGTAGAGGGTTAAGATCTATGGAGACTGGAGAGCAGGGATGTGTACTACTTAGGAACAGAATAAGCAAACTGCCACCTGCTTTCTGCTTTAGTTCAAGTGGCTGCTTCTTTGTGCCAGACTTTCACCCATCTACTGCTATTGGACAGCAAAGGACCAAGCAGCCAGTCTCGGCTTACTCAGTATCACTCCACCTTCACACAGAATGAAGATGCGAAGCTAACCCCACAAGTGGAAAAATGCAGAGATAATTCTCCTCTCTCTCTCTCTCTCTCTCTCTCTCTCTCTCTCTCTCTCTCTCTCTCTCTCTCTTTTAGCTTTGCACATGCCCAGAAGTGGATCAGAAAGGCCATAGCACAGGGAATATCTGTTTAACATTGAAGATTCTTTCTTCAGTAGTACATGAACGTTACCATCACCATCACCAACCCTTCTGAGATGTTAAGATGCCCCCTCTGATGGAAAGACAGGAAGACTACTCAACAAAAGACCATTGGGTGTTTTAGACACTAGAGACTTAATATCTTGGAAGCATGCAGCAAGCATATAGAGGTGCTTTGGAAAGGAAAGGTCAGGACAGGGTCACTCAAAGATGACGCCCTCTCCCCCATCCATGTTAGGATGTTGTTGGAAATATGGATTGGAAGCCAGGAGCTCAATGCAAAACAGAACACATAGACTTTGGAACCACGTAAATATGGGTGAAGCATGAACTTAGCTTCTGGCAAAAAGTACGTAAGGCAAGAAAGTAGCCAAAGACAGATCTTGGGAGCATAATGAAGCACTGATGTGATGCTAGCCTGGTCAGGGAGGGGAGAAAACAATGGCCATTCTCACAGGTCCCACATCAGAGGCTGCTCTGGGCAGAACATGAGTGGCGTAGAATGCTACAGACACTGAACAAATGTGGGGCCCCTGGTGTGAAGAAGCAGAGTCAGGAGCACGCTGTGGGCCAGTGAAGCACAGTTTCATGACCTCAGTTAGGTGATGACATTGGAAAGCAGGTTATATCTCACTGACAGGTCGAAGTAAGTCAAAACAACCGAGTGTTCTTTTCTGAGCCCTTGTCGGTAGAGCTGGCTTTCTTTTTAACCTGAGAGACTTATTTTAGGGAGTTTGCTAGGCCTGATATAAAGAGCCCTCAAAGGTGGGTATCTCAAATGTATTTATGATGAGCTAAAAAGTTGGCTTAGTGGCTGAGAGTGTGCACTGCTCTTCCAGAAGACCCAAGTTCAGTTCCCAGCACACACATCAGGGCCTCACAACTACCTGTAATTCCAGCTCCAGGGGATAGGATATCTCTGGCCTCTGAGAGCACCTAAATTTACGTGCACATAGACACACACAATACACACATGCTTTTAAAAAAATTAAATAAACCTAAAAATCAAATATATTTATGTTGCTAGCATATAAGTACAAACACAGCAGGTAAAATAAATCAATACGATAGAAAAGGAACGACTGACAATTAGAAAAACTCACATAGTGTTAACACAGGCACATAACAAACTAAAAAAGCAGCTGTTAAAAAGCCTCATTCAGCTTCGCAGCCTTTGTTATGTGTTTATGCTCACTGTACATTGTAGCAGCAGGTTGTCTCAAGAACTGCTAAGGTGGCGCACGCCTTTAATCCCAGCACTCAGGAGGCAGAGGTAGGCAGATCTCTGTGAGTTCAAGGCCAGCCTGGTCTACAGAGCGAGATCCAGAATGGCCAGGGCTATACAAAGAAACCTTGTCTGGGGGGACGAGTGGTTGAACTGCTGAGAAAATAATAAATGACTCTGACCTTTATCCTTATTCATTGATTAGAAGTATAATGGAATACCATATCATTCTCACTCACTCTCAATAAGTATATAATAAGTGAACTCTTACATTAAACCCCATCACATTGCTCTCAATGTAGAAATCCATTTTTAGGGCAGTGATGGTACACTCCTTTAATCCCAGCACCATGAAACAGGGAGGAAGAAACAGGCAGATCGTTGTGAGTTTGAAGCCAGCCTGATCTAGAAAGCAAGTTCCAGGATAGCCATGGCTACACAGAGACACCCTGTCTAGAATTTTAAAAAACAGAAAGAAGGAAGGAAAGGAAGCAAGGAGAGAGGAAGGGAGGGAGGGGGGGGGAGGGAGGGGAGGAAGGAAGGAAGGAAGGAAGGAATTTTTAAAAGTAGGAAAGGTGGCCATTGGAACCTAGTGAATAAAATGTTTAAAAATAAGTAAACTTGGTAGAGGGCTGGAGAGATGGTTCAGGAGTTGACAGTGTTTATTGTTCTTGTAAAGTTTAGTTCCCAGCACTCATGAGACACAGCTCACAAGAGCCTGTAACTTCAGCTCCAGGCATCTGATGCCCTCTTCTGACCCCAGTGGACACTGCACACTTGTGCACATACCCACGCAAAGACACACATATACACAGCTTAAAAAAATAAAATACGCTGGGCAGTGATGGGGCACGCCTTTAATCCCAGCACTTGGGAGGCAGAGGCAGGTAGATCTCTGTGAGTTCGAGGCCAGCCTGGGTTACAGAGTGAGATCCAGGACAGGCAACAAAACTACACAGAGAAACCCTGTCTCAATAAATAAATAAATAAATAAATAAATAAATAAATAAATAAATAAATAAATAAATAAAATTGTAATCTAAATGAAACCTATTGTGCTAGAAATGTAAAGCAATGGTTGGGTTTAGCGTATTAAAATCCTTCCATTCATTCATGTGTTTACTATCAAAATGCTTACCTTGCCCTTCACTGTGCCCCAGCCACTGAGCCGATTACAGAGAAGGGAGGCACACAAATATAACACAATTATCAGCTTAATTCTCATACTAACCTTATGAAGTTTGTATAAGAACAAAGGAAGTTTAGTGGGTCCTGAATTTCATGGTCATCCTTTGAATATGGTAATTACCAATAATCTGGTACTAACCACTACGGTGTAGAACCTTCTAGTCACCATTTTCTAGTCAAGATGACACACTGAATAAAATGAAGCGAATACACTTTGAAATGCTTTGAAAATAGTGTGGATTCAACCACACACATTTATGAGCACACACTATACAAAAGACATTGAGGACTTCTGGAGAAGCAAAGATCCTCATCCTTGTGAGACTTCCAGTTCATCAATCGAGACAAAAGACAAATGTAGTAAAAAAATAAAATAAAATAAAATACTGGTAGAAGTTAATTTGTACTATTTTTAAAATATCAAGGGATAATAATTAAGTGTGGAAAACTATAGATTGAAGAAGCACCATCAGGTTAGGATTGATTCGGAAAGACCAAGGAGCCGGATAGAATCCTATAACTATCTGGAGAAAGCCATCCAGTCGTGGAGTACAAGCAGGACGTGACTTGGCTCATATGCTCAGAAGCAGCAAGTCTAGGGTGGGATGGTGGCAGAGAACAGCAGTAGATAAGGATTAACGGCAGGGCCATGAATAATGAATTTGGTCTTTACTATAAGATAAGAGGATTGGGGGAAGTTTTGAGCAAAGGAGGAACAAAATCTAACTTATCACTTTCAACTACCATCTTGCTACTATGTGGAGGTTTTTGGTAACTCAGACCTACGTGGTAGCAATACAGATGGTAAAGAATATTTAGATCCTCAAAATACTTTTACAGTAAAGACAACAAGGTTGATTAGGTTAAGGTGGTAAGTGAGAGAGAAAGAATGTGGTCAAGGATGAGGGTTTGACCTTAGCCACTGGTAAGGGGGAAATTGCCTTTGAAGGAAATGGGTAAGGACATAGGAATGGTTTTGAAGGGGAGGTAGGCCATCACTCATTTTGAAATAATTTATGTCTGAGATACTTCCCTGTGGTGATATTTTATTTGTGCTGAAATGTGGTGATATTTTGTTTGTGTTTCAATAAAGCTTGCCTGGAGATCAGGGGAAAAGGCCAGCCATTTTAAGTAAACAAGAAGTCAGGCAGTACACACCTTAATCTGATCATTTATCAGGCAGGGTCTCTGTGTGTTCCAGGCTATACTAGGGAACAGAGCCAAGTGTGGTGATACACACCTTTAATCCCAGTACCAACCATCGAGACCTGGAGGTCTGTACGGACAGACGGCAGCAAGGAAGTGAGGTAGCTGGGCTAAGAGAGTGAATGAGAGGGCAGAAGAGCAAGGCAATAAAGGCATGGATAAGACAGGAAGTAGCTGGCGTTTGGAAGCTGCAGAGCTGGTGAGGTAAGGTTGGCTGGTGGCTTTTCCTGTTCCCCTGATCTCTCTAAAGCTTTCACCCCTATATTTGGTTCCATGTTTTTTATTTAATAACACCATTTAGAAATTCATCTACACTTCCCAACAGCCATGGGGAGATTTCAGCTCAGCTCTTGCGTCTGGGATGCAGAAGATGCTGATGGAGTACCACAGAAGAGGTGAACCTGCCCTGGCCTGTCCCAGAGGATACAAAGAAAGCTGCCTGCCATGGAGGACACTGCATTGAAGAGCTTTTACATAAATGCCTTCAAAAAGAAGTTCTCTTAAATCCCTTGGCTGGAGTTTTTTTTTAGTCTTATCATTAATCATAGGGAATATGTTAAATACAAAAGAAGGTGCTACTTACAAAGGGGAAAAAAAATTGAAAGATAGGGGAAACAAAGGAGCCCTGAGAGGGGGAAAAGTGAGCCAGCTTGATTTTATCTTTTACTTTGTCTGCATATGGTCAGAAGGAGAATGGCCGCCTACATCCTTGTCAAAGAAAGCTCCCAGCCCATAGACCACCATATCTCTACTAGCCAAGCCCTTCACTGAAAAGCCAGGAGTTCAGCATGATGTAGTGGTCCATGCTTGGAATCCCAGCACTGGAGACCCAAACCCAGGAGGGTTTTGAGTCTGAGGACAGTTTGAAGCTACAAAGGGAGACCCTGTCCCCAATTAAATGAATGAGTAAGACAAAGCAGAGCCTCTCTGGGTCAGGACTTAGACACGGTGATCTGCCTCCTTGACAGGGAGGAATAACCCTGCCCCTGGTTAGGTCAAAATACAACATTCAAAGACAAGAGACATTGTTAGCCTAATCATTAGCAAGGATGGTGCTATAAATACTATGCAGTATGAGGGAGGCGCTGGGCCCCTCCTGTACACTCTTCCAGACCCTACACTCTGGCAACAAACCTGAAAAACAGGCCTGGGACATTTGTTGCTCTATTCTTTCTCCATATGTCTGCTCACGTGATCACACTGGTATCCTTGGTTACCTCGGCAATATTCAAGTGACTCTCAAATAGAACACAATAAGCCAGGGAGAGTCAGAGCTGTTAGTAAATAGCCACTGATCCATATGATGCCTTCTCTAAGGACAAGAGGCAGACTGAATTTAAGCAAAAACCAACACACACACCCCAAAAAAATTTATTCAACACTTATCAACCATTTTCTAGGTTTGGGAACTGTGCTGGGCCCTAGGGAGAAGACTCAAAGAAAATGCATATCTGTGTCCTTTCAGGATAGAGACACTATGTTTTCTCAAGTTCCACACCTTTTCTCAGGTCATAAATTTTTACTTCAACCCAACAAGTTCCCAGGCAAAGAAACCAAAGCTGTTAGTAGGTTGTTCTATCTACTCTAAAGCAGTGAGTCCTCACTGGACGTGATTTTGCCCCATCACTCAGGGAAGTACTGGGCAGTGTCTGGAGGCACTTTTGTTTTTCCCAACTGGAGGCAGTTTCGGGGAGGGGGGAGATGCTCCTAGCATCCAGTGGGTAGTCAGGATGCTACAAATCACCCATCATTGTACAGGACTGTCCTCACATCTACTATAAAGAAATATTCAGTGCAAACTGGCATTTGTTTCTTAGCTTGAGACACTTTTTCTAAAAGTCTTCATTTCTCAATGCCACTCTACCTTTCTAGACTAGGCACCTTTATTCGTCCGCTTTGTGCTCAGCAAGAGGAGCATGGACAACTGTTCACGGCACTCTTTGTTCATTAAGACAAAGGAAGCGGGAGGCAGAGGGGAGATGCACCCTCTTCCATAGCTTGCTGGTAGCCAGCTAGTGGTCTTTCCAGAATTCCTTTCTTTCCCCAATCAAGCCTAGAAAACTCGTTCGGGGAAAACCAAGAGTTCAGAGCCAGCAATTGACAGCAAGCGCATATTGTTCCTCGCTCCAGCGTTCTCGAATGTCCCTTCCCCGTGTGAACCTCAGTCCTGCCTTCTGGCGTTGATCCTCTTCTACTCTATGTGACGTGCTTGCTGTCCTTTCTTCTTCGCCCATTTTTACCTGACCAAATTCACCTGCTTCCATCGAGATCTAGATCAAATGTTGACTAACTGGCTTACTCCAGTTCTTCCGGGTAGTGGAAATGAACTACCCCACCGACCCACCCCCACCCCCGCCAGAACACACCCCGACTTGCAGCCCTTCTGCTTCTCCGTGTTCAATAATTAGAACCATGTGGCTTTACATGATCCCCAACTAAAGCACATGCTCCTAGAGGTACAATTTGTGTAGGCGAGAGGAGCTATGTGCATTCATGTGTGTGTGTTCCCATGAAGAGGGGCGCACATGTGGCGGAGTCAGATAACAACCTCGGCTGTCAGCCCTCAGGAGCCTTCCACCTTTTTGCTAGGGTTTGATACAAAAATTTGCTCCACAGTTCACATCCCTAAGTTCCAGGGATCTACCTCTCTCTGCTTTCCATCTTGGTCACTGAAGACGCCAGGTATGATGCCCCCCCACCCACCCACCCATGCCTAGCTTTTCACAGGACTTCTGGGGATCCCAACTCAGGTCCTCACGCTTGTGAGGCGAGCACTTTACTGAGTAAGCCATCCCCCCTAGCCACCTGGTACCCAATTCCTAATTAGTAAAAAACTAATTTATTATCAACCACATTTGACTGTTATATAGCCCAAATGACTTCAGCAAAGTGATATTACTTACATCTCAGACAAAATAGTGTTATAAATGTGTTTAAGAGCATTGATAAAGAAAGAACCAGAGTCAGCCAAAGTAATTTCACATGTCAAGTTCTAAAAGAATCCTTTGTCTTCAGGCTTAAGATTGAAGGAGAAAAGGAACGTTCCTACTACTAGGTGAAGAAGTTGGAAGTCTTGTTTCAAATATAAGCAAGATTGTGGATTCTTTTCAAAAGGAATAGACGAGGGTCTATAAGATGACTCGCAGGTAAAGGTGGTTGGTGCTAAGTCAGAGGACCTGAGTTCAATTCCCAGGACCGAAATGACAGAAGGAGAGAATCAACTCCCGAAACTGAACTCTGGCATCACACGTGCTTAGTGGCATGCACACACACACACACACACACACACACACACACACACACACAAGATCTAAGAACAATTTTTTAAATAAAGAGCAGATTGTGAGAAACAATAATGGGTGTTTCTGTGCAGGGAAAGAGAATAGATCAGCTCTGACTTCAACAAAAGTGATGACTCACCTTTGCTCAGCATCAGAGAGAGGCCAGAGGAGCATGCGCACATTATTTTTCTCTGTGGAGATGAGAACAACAGCTCTTTGGCTTAGCTGAGTCCACAGAGAACATCCAAGTTCTCAGCCCTCTCACCTTCTCATTGAAAACACAAGCTAAATCCAAACAGATGCCCCTGTTTACCTGTCATTATTACATAAAACTGGGGGGTGGGAGGGGAGGGGCAGGGACTGGCCAGGAATAGAAAAGGTAACTTCAGGCACAAGCTGTCTTGATAGTCAAATGTCACTCAACTAGAACGTTGTATCAGCTAATTCCTTACTGTTTGGTCTTGAGCGAGTCACAGGCCTTGTTCACGCCAGTGTGGTGGTGTTTCACTGAAATCCATCAAGGATTAAATGAGATAATATCTGTAAAGAACTTAACAAAATGCATGGTGAATAAATGGCGCCCAGAAAATGACAGAGGAGTCCAGTCACGTCCCTTACATGCACTTGCTCTGCCTTTCAACTTGCATGCCTTTCCTGTCATTGCATAAAATTTTCTTGGGCTCTCCAGAAACCCAGTTCCTTCCAGCTTGTTCCATGGCCTGTTTCTCATCTAAAGGACCCCTTGGCTTCCTTTCCCTTGCTCATCTATTCTTCAAGTACACCTTGGGAGAGACGGCATGTTCAAAACAACCTGTCTGCACACTCCAAGGTTCTGAGCAAAAGGAGAACGTGACATTATGTGCCACATTGCATGAGAGTTCCCGAGGCGGAAGCAGGATTTGGCTGGCAGCAGTTACAGTCATATAATGTAAAGCGTGGACTATAAAACACCAGTTCAGTCAGTTTGGGTTTGGTTATAACCACAGCAAAATGGGAGCTCACTCACACTCACAGTGACCTTTACACCTGTTTGGGTTTCTTAGTAACTTGCTTTAACAGATTGTCTATACAAGACAGGGTTTTATGACTGGTATCAGTCCAAAGGTGGGGAAAGTAGGAACCAAGTATGTTTAGCTGTATTTTCTAGTGCATGCAATTCCTGTGAAATGTAGCAACAGATGGGCTCCTGGAGAGAGGCTTTTTCTTTTTCTTTTTTGAATAAAGAAAATAGCCAACAACCAGAAACCATAAAATGAATGTACCTGTCTTTCCCAGTACCGGGAATGTACTCTCTTAATCAATTCATTCATCATCGAGCAAAAGAAGAACTTCACAAAGCAAGTTTCTTTCCTCCAAGGCCCATTCTCTGGTGTTTTGGGGACCGTGTTATGAGCCTGTCTGTAGATAAAAATCATAAGATGCAGAAACAGAATCCAGGAGGTTGGCAGCCACAGAGTCAGCATGAAGATGTGAGAAGACAGACGCTGTCATGCAAACTAGAGATCATCCCAGCAACTATTTCTTTGCTGATCATGCATACTCTTTGAGGAAGATTTATAAACATCGAATATGTGATAGGTGTGTCTCATGTACATTTCAAAAAAATCAAAAATGGATTCCCAAAGGCCTGAAAGGTCCGGGGGAGAAAGAGACAAACTAGGCTATTTGTCCTCTGGGTACATGCTAGCAAAAACAAAGAGCTGTAATGAACTCTCTGCTACGTGCTGGAAAGGACCAAACGGAGACCTAGAAACTTCCTTGCAGGGAGAGGGCAGGTATGAAGTCAGCCCTGTGAAAATCTGGTTTGCTTTTATATTTGCATACATCTAGTTCCTCCTCATTTCCCCTGAAGTGGAAGTTACCAAAGTATCACAAGAATGCTGGTCTCACGATGTCCTATGGGCTCAGAACAAGGAAACCAGCCAAAAAGCACACGGCTGCCTGTTCTTGGAAATGTTGTAGCACAAGGAAAAGAAAGAGAAAACAGAAGGGATGAGATAAACCCCTCTGATTAAGTAGAAACGCTGTATAATGTTTAGCCAAATTAAATCTCCTTAGACGTTTGCCTGTCATTAATCCTTATGTAATTACACCCGAGGAAAACACCTTCCACAGGCAGGTGCCGATGTGGGCTTTCGAAAAGTCAGTCACCTTCTCCTCCTCGGCAGCTTTGTCCCACACCAGGGCTGAGGCTCAATAAGTCAGCGCTTCAAAAACCACCGATCGATCAGCACAAGTCAGAGGAGCATCCCGAAAAGGACCAAAAGGGACTAAGGCACGAGGGGCGGCCACACCTTGAATCCCAGCAGGTGGGCTTGTCAGCACAAGGCTAGCCTCGTCTACATAGCAGGTTCCAGGCCAACCAGAGCTACAGAGTGAGACCTTGTCTCAATAAATAAATAATAAGTAAATAAAATGGGAGGGGGTGGAGAAGTGCCAGAGATTGGGGAGAGAGAGAGAGAAGAACTACTAAGGAGCAAAGGAGAAAATCTGAACAAACTTGGCTTAAAAGGATGGAACGTCAGTACTGGGGGCAGCACTATAAGATGGTGCAAGGGAAGCTTGCCACTGTCTCTCTCTTCCTTCCTCGGGGGCTCAACAAACATGCTCCTTTTTAATGCCCTCCGTCTGTGAAGACGATGCTCTTGACTGAGGTCTCCAGATCTGCCAGGTAGGTGAGCGACCCATGCAAATGGTCTCCCTGTGGTCCAGCTCTCCACCAGGAAAGCAACCTAAGCCTCCACATGGAAATAAGACAACCTAGCCGCCCACTTTGCTGTAACAATTTCCATATCCAGTATGACAAGTTCTCCTGGGACAGGCCTGTAACCACAGGCACATGCCTCACCGTGTTGAGACTCAACAGCGGGGTACAGCGACCTGCGCTCCTCATGACAGAGTCGGCCACACAACACACACCCACATGAAAAAGTGAGGGGAGGCCAAAGTGGGCAAAACTTTCCACCCCGGCGCTTCCAAAGCATCAAGGACTGGGGGGGGGGGGGTAATGGGGAGGGCATGGGGAGGGCAGCTCCCACTGCAGAGGCAAGCCCAGACCTTTCCTTTTGTGGTTTTGTTCTGCTCCGTGCGTTCAAGCAGGCGTCCCGACAAAATGTGGGGTGAAAGACATCACTCTGGAGGCTTGTGGGTATAAAACTAACTTCCTCTGGATGCAGTAATCCCGCGCTATCTCTGCCTGGCCCTCCCTCTGTGCTGCTTCCTTTAGGAGAGATTGAGGCAAAGGGAACTCCTCCTTGTCTTACCCACGCTGTAACTTTCTCTTCTCTCAGTGGCTGGTGAAACTAGCTGGTTAGCTGTAGGACACAGCCATTGTCCATTTCTGGGTGTCATTTCCCAGTTCTTTATGAAGTCATGGGTACATGGGGAAGGTAGTTCTTGTCAGCATAGTGGCTTTCACTATGGATTTAGGAGGAAGAGAGAAGTTTCCGACCATTTCGGCGGCTCAGTAGCTGATGGCCATCATCAGCACACCCACCAACATCTTTACATCTCAGTGTTCTCACAAAACACATCCCAACCATCCCAGCAGATCTCCATATAAGTAAATAAGCTAATGCGAGTGAAGGAGCAGCGGTGTCAGGGGCAGGGGATCTGGGTAATGTAGCTGTTCCACCACATCTACTACCTGTGCAAGGTCCTAGCTGGACCACAGGGCAGAAGGATAGAGAAGCCTGTTCCCCAAGGAGCTCACAGTCCACTCTCAGAGACAGAAAAGTCAACAAGCAATTACACCACAATAAGTCTGATTTCTGCCTTGATTTTTCTAAATGCCTTATATTAAAATGTTTCAGGATGGGTATGGGAGTGCATGCCTGTAATCCCAGCATTTGGGAGGTAAAGGCAAGAGGATCAGAAAGTAACGACCAGCCTCTTCTATATATTGCATTTGAGGTCAGCCTAGACTACAGGAGCCCCTGTCTTGAAAACAACTGTGTTTTAGACTAGAGATGAAGCTTATTTAATACCTAAACTTACCTAAAACCCCAAGTTTGATTCTACCAACACCACCTAAAAACTAGGCACAGTGACACATGCCTGTAATCCCAGCACTGAGGAGGTAAGGGGATCAAGAATTCAGTCATCCTTGTCTACATGGTGAGTTTGAGGCCAGCCTGGGTTGCATGAGACCCTGCCGAAGGAAGGAAGGAAGGAAGGAAGGAAGGAAGGAAGGAAGGAAGGAAGGAAGGAAGGAAGGAAGGAAGGAAGGAAGGAAGGGGAGAGATGGGGGACAGGGGGAGTTTCAGAGGCATGCCTTTGATCAATACTAAATACTTTTTACCCCACATACTCTTCAAAGATCTATGAACTTGAGCTGCATTTTCTTGGTAAGATCCTGCTGTTCATTTGTGTCTCAGTCCCCTAAGCTATCTGTTACTGTATTGTTCTCTTGGGTAAAGAAGATGGAATGCTGTGGGAATCCTGAGACAGTCATTCTCATAGCTGAAGCAAAACTACTAAGAATAAGAAGAGAAGATCCGGACCCACACTCCTGAATGCAAGCAAACACATCCATGGAGCCACAAACCTAGGGAACTTCTAAAAGTCCATATTAATAGCCAGCATGGCCAGCTCTCAGTCTGTTAATCACTTTAGAGAATGAATCAATCGCCAAGGAGATCAAGGCTCGTGTTCCAACCCAATTCCCAAGATGCACAAAGCTAATTCATGTCTGCCATGTTTAGGTGACTTGGACCTAACTACCAAATTTGACAAAATATCAAAAATTGATGCTCTGCCCCTTAAGCTTTTAATCACAATAGCAACACTATGTACTTCTTCAAATGAAACTAGAAATGAACCAAAAAAAAAAAATCTTAAAAATGCTTCCACCTCTACGTGCTCCAAATTTTTTTAGGAGTCTTTATGCCTGCTGCTTTGATGTATATGCCAAACAGGATAAATCCATGAAAGGCAGCCTGCTAATGAACACAAGGAACTTTATGTAATCCTAATAGCCGGTTGGGCTAGTTTTATGGGTGTGTGTACATTTAATTTTGAGTTGAGCAATATCCAATTTGGCAGTGAGAGAGAATAGTGTAAGTCCCTCTGCTTGTTTGTTTTAATTACTAACAATCGGAGAAAAACTATTCACTGCCGCCTAAGGATCCCTGCACTTGCAGAGCGCCGTTAATACCCCAGAAATGGATGTTGTTTCCTCAGGAGTTGCAAAAGCTAAGTGGGACGGCGCACAACTTTAATCTCAGCACTTGGGAGGGAGAGGCAGGTGGTCTCTGTGAGATCAGCATGGTCTACGTGGTGAGTTCCAGGCCAGCTGGAGCTACATAGTGAGACCCTGTCTCAAAAAATAAAAAAATAAAAAAATCAAAGGGAGAAAATTGAGAGAAGTGATAAGAAAGACAGGCTGAGACAGGTGATAGATATTAAGTTTATGAGAAATTACTTTCTTTTTAAGGCTGGGCTATGTAGCAAGACTGAGAATGAAAATAGAGTGAACTAAGTTTTTTGTAAAGACTTATTTATTTTCTGTGTAGGAGTGGTTTGCCCTCATAGTATTTACATGAATCATGTGTGTGCCTTGTTCCCACGGAGGTCAGAAGAAGGCATCGGCTCCCCGACACTTGGTTGTAAACCACCTTGTGGGTATTAGGGACCCAACCCAGGCCCTCTGCGAGAACACACGCTCTTCACTGCTGAGCCATCCCTCCAGCCTCCCAGAGAACTAAGCTTGAGGAGGAGGAGGACTTTCCCTAAAGCTGTGCTCCCAGTGGCACTTGCTCTAAATGGTTTTCAAGTGAGCCAGCTTGACCCGAGAGTCAGAAACAGAAATACTAATTCCATGTGGCGGCACTTGTCTGTCCCATGCTCCCTGGGCGCCCCCCTCACTGGCCTCTTGTTCCTGCCCCTGTGTCTTCACTCTTAAGGCTCCTTCTGCTTGGGATGCTCTCCTCGTTTCCAGCATGGCTGTGCCCTCTTCTCTAGCCAGGGCCATGCAAGTCTCTGCTCTAATGCCAGCTTCCCAGAAAGCCACCCTTAGCCATCTGTCTGTCTTTGTGGTGCCTAGCACTACCCGGATTTGTGCTTGGAGTCGTTCAGAGTGTGTTGCGTGAATTGCTCGTTTTGTTGTAAGCTCTGGGAGAGAAGGGCTGTGTCTAGTTGTCCAGTGTGATGTCCCCCATCACTGTTGCTGGATCTACAATTGGCATCGGAGAACAAGTGATAGTTATCATCAAGACTTCTTTTACAGCCTGGGGGGGGGGGAGGAAGGGTATTTCTTGGGGGTCAAGTGAGGGTCAAAATGATAATGATGAGGATCTGAACACCTTGCCACAGCCTGCAGTCCTGACTGTCTGGCAGATAAATGTAGACCCACTTAGGCTAGTGAGTTAGTTTGGTGGCTAACCGTATACAGCGCTCCTGCGGAGGACCTGAGTTTGAATCCCAGCACCCACATTGGGCAGCTCACAATTGCTTGTAACTGCAGCTCCCCCTGGAGGAAGGAGCCAACACCTCTGGCCTCCCAGGGCTTGCACACATATGTGCTGTGTGTGTGTGTGTGTGTGTGTGTGTGTGTGTCCGTCTGTTCGTCTGTCTCTCTTTGTCTCTTTCTCTCTGTGACACACATACACACAACTTTAAATAATAAAAATGTTTAATTACGTGTATGAGTTTTTTTTGTTTTTTTTGTTGTTGTTGTTGTTGTTGTTGTTGTTTTCTGTACGTATGTCTCTGAACCACACTCAGGCCTGGTACCTGAGGATGTCAGAAGAGGGCATTTGATCCCCTGGAACTGGAGTCATAAATTAGGTGTGAGCCACACTGTGTAAGTGCTGGGAATCGAATCTGGGCCTTCTGCAAGAGCAACAAGTGCTCTTAACTGCTGAACTATCTCTCCAGGACCCCCCCACACACACACAAAAAAAATAAATGTTTAAAAAGCAGCCCCAATTAAGTTTACATGGAACTATATACAGTTGAAGTAAGAGTTGTTATTCCCCACAGGGCCCTGATTTTGATTCAGATTTTAATTTAATTTACAGACTTCTCATCGCTCATGGACTCGAATCCACACTCCTTGGCTAGCATGGAAGCTCCTTCTGCATCTGTACCCCCACCTCTCTGTCTACACCCCATTCGAGGTGAACGGCTCCCGGGAGGGGAGGGGAGCCCATCACTCTCTCCGTACTTCCATAGTTTGGCCAGGGCTGAGAATTTCTTGTCCCACCATCATCTACTTACCCATCATAAGCTCAAACCCCGTGCCTAAAGCCTTTGTCTCGATAATCTCCCCTCAGTGAGACCCTCGCCACTGAGTCTGAACTGTTAGAATATGACAGCCGATAAGCCGTAGGGTACGTGGAGCCACCTGTTAGTCATTTTATGCTGTATGTATGGTCAGAGCAAAGAGACTGTCAGCTAACATGTGAGGAAAAAGCCTGGGTGTGGTTCATCTCTTTTCCCCAGGTCTCTATCTGAGAGCAAAGGGTTTAGGTTAGCACTACGTTAAACTTTATTTCTTCATGGAAAATCTGTAATGAAGCCCTCTGTAAGAACTCAACTCTATAAGAACGGGAAATCATCTGCCCTAGCCTTTCTGAAATCATAGGTCTTAGCACTGTCCAGACACACATGTTCAGAAGAAGCTACTTCTTTCCCAAAGCAGTCATCTTTATGGATTTCCTTGACTCAGTTTCCTCTTCTGTGAAAATGGGAATGACCATTGTAACCTACCCCCTGGGTTGTTTTGTGAATTGAGTTGTTAGTATCACTGACAACATCCGGCCTATGTGTTGAATGTTACCACCACGTGATGTCTTCCCTAGGGAAACAGGAACCCATAGAATAGACAACGAGCAGTGACTGATACAATGAATGGCATCTATTGGTAGCTAGCTGTTGTTCAGCCTAGAGACGTGAAAAGCATCTCAATTTTGTTTTGCATCTTCATGGCATCTGAATTCCAGCTCCCGATAGATTAAGGTCACACAAGCTAGTGAAGCCAAGTGCCCACCCAACCTAGAGCTACTGATATATAAATGAGCGCTGCTAATAGGCATCCCAATGACTCACAGAACACACAGACCTATACACATCATACCACATACTCAATCAAAGCAGGTCAGGGAAGATCAAAGTGAGAAGCTGGTGTTCTGTGAGCTTTTATAGTGAATGGTTCTGGTAGACCTATGGGACTCTTACCACGAGATTCACAGCCAGAAGAATCCCACCCCACTCTTCCTCCTCAGAAACTTAGGTCTAGCGTGTCTTCCCCCACCGTTCTATATCCCTACCCTAGAATCAACATGCTCCCTCCAGGAGATATGTTTAAGGCACAAGTTTAAAAATAAATCTCCATTTATGAGTCATTCATATTATTAAATATGAGTGGCAGTCTCTTTAATTGAGGTAGCCCACTCACTATGCTGGTTAGCTTTTCATGCAAGCTAGGATTATCTGAGAAGAGGGAACCTCAACTGAAAAAAGAAATGCCTCAGTCAGATTTGCCTACAGGGCAACTGCAGAATGCTGAGATCAGGAGAATTAGTCTTCCTCGGAGATGAGCTCTCTAATGGGTTATCTGATACCACATGGTCAGTCTTGAAATTGTATATATTCAAGCACCACTAAATACACTCAATACGTTGTATTTGTGTGTGTGTGTGTGTGTGTGTGTGTGTGTGTGTGTGTAATAACAACAATTAAAAAGAAGCAATGACGCCAGGCATGGTAGCACACACCTTTAATCCCAGCAAGTAGAGGGAGGTGGATCTCTGAGTTCCAGGCCAGGCAGGGCGACACAGAGAAGCCCTGTCTCAACAACAACAACCAAAGCGAGGCAATGAATTTGAGAAGAACCAAGAAAGGAGGATAGGCAAGAGAAGGGAGAAAATGATATAATTATATTTCAATTTAAATAAATAAAGATTGGCCTATAGTAGGCAACTCTGTGGAGCATTTTCTTGATTAGTGATTGATGTGGGTCCTAGCCCACTGTGAGCATCACCACCCCTGGGCAAGTAGTCCGAAGATAGATAGAAAAGCAAGCTGAATGAACCATGGAGAGAGAAAGCCAGTAAGTGGCATTCTTCCATGGCTTCTGCTTCCCTTCCTGCCACCAGGTCCCTGCCTTGAATTCCCATCCTGAATCCCCTTCACAATGGTCTGTAAGGTGTAAGTTGAAATAAACCCTGTCCTCCCCAAGTTGTTTTTGGTCTTGGTGTTTACCACAGCAATAGAAAGAATACCACCTTCCCACTGAAGAACATGGGTTGCATAATTCCTTCTCATGTTTTCCTACTAAACCTGTTCTTGCATCTCAGACTTCGCTGTTTGTTTTTACTATAACTCAGTTCCGAAGGTCTGTATTCAAATACCTCCCATTTGGATGGTGTCTGTAACATAGCCATGGTGAGAATGATGATGATGATGATGATGATGATAATGATGGTGGTGCTGATGTTGACAGTAACAATGAACACTTACTATGAACTGGAGAGACCAAGCTCAGGGACTTAAAAATGGAACTCTTCACAACAACTCAATGAAGAAGGTATCTTTATCCTCATGAACTCATGAGGAAACAGACGTGGAGAACTTATGTAACTTGGTAAAGTTACATAGTTAAGAAATGTCGGAGCCAGAACATAAACCTAAAACAACCTGGTTCCAAACGCCCATGATCTTAACCACTCTGGTCTGCTTTCTCCCCTCAAAGAACCCATTTCCATTAATTTTATGATGCCAAGTAGCCTATTAAGTCTATAATTTTACATGTTCCTCTCAACATGGCTGCATTTGCCACAACCAGTGAATTCTCTTTACTTCCACACAAAGAAACCTACCCTGGAACTTGGGAAGATGGACAAGACCATGAAACAGAATTGAACATTGATACATTATAATGAACCTTGGTTGACTTACTATTTCTGTCCATTTTCATCTGAGAGTTTAAAGCGCTATATAAGATTTCTCTGGTCCCCTTTCAGACAAGCATAACTATATGACTGAAAGAAAATATGTTAGAAGTCTCCAGATTGGAGGGAAGAGGTAAAGCAGCTTCTAAAACAATGTATTTCCCTCCAAAAGATAGATAGATAGGTAGATAGATAGATGATAGATAGATAGATAGATAGATAGATAGATAGATAGATAGATAGATAGATGTCATTAGTTCTGACCTATTCTCTTTGTGGTTGCCTAGTAACAAAACAGCCACCTTGAGACAGTAAGTCTGCATGCTAATTCTCTGAGGGTGACAGAGCAGAAAGTTCGAGCCTTGAACTCTAAGGACATGGTTGACCGTCTGCTCATCCACTTGTATGGGAGGTAATCGTCTTTATTGCTTAAGGCAGTCAGTTAGTCAGCACACTTGCAACACAAGGCATTCCTTCCTGATAGGATAGTGACAGTGAAGGGTTGTTCTCTCACATTTCGGATTCAACCATTCTAAGCAATCTTCTCCTATACCAAGATAGACCCTTTAGGAGTGGTCCCATGGGCTGTAGCACAGGAAGAGCCCAACATCGCGACAGTGGGGCGCCACAGTAGGACAAATCCCAGTAATCAGCCGAGGCTGAATGGAATTGTAACCAATTTCACTTGACCTGAGGCATTTGATACACAGAATGAAGCAAAATACAAGTTGAAGCAAAAAGGCTCACTTCTAGCAGAGTGTGATGGCCCACTTTGGAGGCCGAGGCAAGAGAAGGGACAGTTCAAGATCACCCTGAGCTAATCATTAAGACCTGTCTTGGCATATTATCCTAACCTCCCAGCCACCATATTTTCATTTGTGAGCCCAGAGGGGTGATATGGCAACTTCTGCTTCTTTTTTTATATTGTTTTCATTTTCAGAGACAGTGTCTCATGGAGCCTGGAGCCCTACCAGCCTTGAACTTCCTCTGTAGCTGAAGACGACCTTGACTTCCTGATACTCCTGCCTCTACCGCTTAGGTGCCAGGATTTACCATCATGTGCCACCACACTCGGTGTGACAACTTCTTGAAGCGAAGACATATCTGGGGTGGCTCAGCTCTTTGAATCCACATGTTTTCCCACTTTAAGGTAAAAACACTTGACTCGGGGGTCAGTACACTCTTTTGCCATAAGGAGCGTGAAAATACAGCCGCGTGCCTCTACTGTCCGGGTACACGGAGTGCAGTCTACACAGAGTGCAAATTATATGGTAAGAATTGCAGCCGAAGGGTCTGCTGACAGCTACATCATTAGCCAAAGTTCAACCAAATCAGCGGACCGATCACTGTTCACTGTTCACTGTATGTAGTGTCTGTGGTGAGATAAGGAGGCCAAGGACTCCAGCTGCTCCCCAGCGAGGGGCTTTCAGAGAAGACTCATCTGAGGGAGAGAACAGATAGACTCTGCCCAAGGGTCAGCTCACACAGCATTGCCCCGCCATTCTGCTGAGTTCTTCATGGCCTTCCATCCCAAGTGGTCCTAGCCCTCTCCTATGCAAACAAACTTCATTTCATTTCGGTTTCTTTCCCTTTCCTCGCTGCCATCTGCTTTCTCTGGTGGCAAAACTAAGACACAAAATAAGCCAATCTCACGCCTTTATGTCAGAAAGAAAAACACTGGCTTCATAGAGAGTGCTAAATCAAGAATGCACAGTAGGGCTGGGCGGTGGTGGCGCACGCCTTTAATCCCAGCACTCGGGAGGCAGAGCCAGGTGGATCTCTGTGAGTTCGAGGCCAGCCTGGACTACAGAGTGAGTTCCAGGAAAAAGTGCAAAGCTACACAGAGAAACCCTGTCTCGAAAAACCAAAAAAAAAAAAAAAAAAAAAAAAAAAAAAAAGAATGCACAATAGTGCTTTTCTGGATAATAAATGCAGAATAAAAACCATCCTGAAACTCTCCATATTCCTTAATAAGTAGTACAATTCCGTTTTCCAAGTAGCTATTGGAAACTGTATGTTCCAAGTGTTAGCTAGGCATGTAAAGAGCTTGCAGGTGAATGCTGTATATTGCCTGACTTTGAGGAGGTGAAGCTGAGTACTGCCTACAGAGCACACCTCAGGGAAACCAAGCAGTGGGCACCCAGTTTGGGGTTCCAGAATATACTGCCTTACCAGCTGGACCTGTTGCCAGAGGCTTCCTGAAGTACACAGTGATCTTTACGGGCACCATTCCATGTCCAAGTGAGAGTTAGGTGTGAAGCACGTGAAAGGAGTTCTCAAGAGGTGCAGAGAGCCCTGGGCAGCCTAGAAGGGTGGGACCCATAGCAACTCCATGCCCTCTGCTGCCAGACCTCCAGCCCCTGCACAAACCCCTGCTGGAGAAGCTGCCACAACTACATGTGCTAGGTTACACAGAGGCTCTACCAAGAAGGCAGGGTCCAGGCTCCTGCCACAGTGGAAGAACACATGGCCCGTGAGAACCCCCAAATTCTACACCTTCCTCGAGATGCATAGAGGTTGAGTCATTCTGCCTGGGACACCTTAACCCTGGACAGAAACTCTACCCCCAGCAGCTCCTGCTCAGAAAGCAACTGGGTGGCCTTTACTGGAGAGCCTGGAAGGTTCTTTGTGTCTAACGTATGGCAGTCTGGAAAGCTATTAATCGACAGAGATATTAGGAAGGAGCTAACTTCCACTGAGAAGGTCTAAAAAGGCTTCAAGGCAGAATCCAAAGAGGACATGGCCAGCAGCCCGTATGGATGTTTTCTTTGTGTTGGGGAAGGGATGTCCCACCTCCCTCACACACAGAGAAACCAGAGGAGGATGCTGAATATTCTGCTCTATTACCCCCCTCTTTACTCTCTTAAGACAGGGTTTCTCACTGAATCCAAAGCCAGTGGGATGGCCTATCCAAAAGCTCCAGGATCTTCTTTTACCTTGCCCTGCCCTCCAACATTGGGGTTGCAGACATGTGAGGCCACACCCAGCTTTTAGTTCATGGGATCTGGAATTTTGAACTCGGGTCCTCATGCTTGGGTATCAGGTGCTTTTACCCAGTGAGCCATGCTCTTAACCTCCCTATGGTCTATTATAAAGTATGCCATCCAGGATATGGAGTATTGGACTATCCAGAGCACAGCTTAGATTAAGAAGCAAAATACTGACCAATGGAATCGAATTGAAGACCCTGACATTAATCCATGCACATATGAACACGTGGTTTTTGACAAAGGAGCCAAAACTATACAATGGAAAAAAGAAGGTATCTTCAACAAATGGTGCTGGCATAACTGGATGTCAATATGTAAAAGATTACAAATAGATCCATATCTGTCACCATGCACAAAACTCAAGTCCAAGTGGATCAAAGACCTGAACATAAATCCAGTTACACTAAACTTAATAGAAAAGAAAGTAGGAAGCACTCTTGAACACATTGGCACCAGAGACCATTTCCTAAATAAAACACCAACAGCACAGACCCTGAGCACAACAATTAACAAATGGGACCTCTCAAAACTGAGAAGCTTTTGCAGGGTAAAAGGCACAGTCAATAAGACAAAAAGACAGCCAACAGAATGGGAAAAGATCTTCACCAACCCCACATCTGACAGAGGATTGATCTCCACAGTATATAAAGAACTCAAGAAACTAGACATCAAAATACTGAACAGTCCAATTAAATAATGGGCTAAAGAGCTAAACAGAGAACTCACAAAACAAGAAATACAAATGGCTGAAAGACATTTAAAGAAATGCTCAACATCCTTAATCATCAGAGAAATGTAAATCAAAACGACTCTGAGATACCATCTTACACCTGTCAGAATGGCTACGATCAAAAACACCAATGACAGTCAATGTTGGAGAGGATGTGGAGCAAAGGGAACACTCCTCCACTGTTGGTGGGAATGTAAACTTGTACAACCACTGTGGAAATCAGTTTCTCAGAAAATTAGGAATTGAACTACCTCATGACCCAGCCATCCCACTCTTGGGCATATACCCAAGGAATGCTGATTCATACCATAAAGATACATACTCAGCTATGTTCATAGCAGCACTATTTGGAATAGCCAGAACCTGGAAACAACCTAGATGCCCGTCAAGGGAAGAATGGATGAAAAAAATGTGGTACATATACACAATGGAGTACTACTCAGCAGAGAAAAACAATGAAAGCATGAAATTTGTAGGCAAATGGATGGAACTAGAAAAAAATCATCCTGAGTGAGGTAACCCAAACCCAGAAAAGACAGTCATGGTATGTACTCACTCATAAGTGGATTCTAGATATAAAATAAAGAACAATCAGATCACAACCCATAGAACCATGGAGGCTATATATATAGCATGGAGGTCCCTAGGACGACTGTGGCTTATAATAAATTTCAGTTTTACTCAATTATTGAAACAAAAGAAGAAGCAAAATACTGAATCGATATTTTTGATGAGCTGGTCCGGATCTTAAGTCCCACAGCAAGAACCCTGAAGGAAGTGTATGCTGACTTCTTGACGGCTGTGACCTTGCCTTTCCTTCACATGCATAAGTAAGAGGAGAGGACAAGGACTCCCCTGCAAACCAGGAGAATCACAACAGGCACAAAGCCAGAGCATGCTTCTGTTAGCCTTGGGTTAAACGTCTGCCACTGCCTGATCCTACCAACTCCCAGGCGCTCTGCCCTCCATGATCTCCGTTCCATAGAAGTCCTTCCTATGAAGTCGCTTCCTCCCTCAGCTCATACTTTGGGTCCATCTCCAGCCACTCCCTAGCCAGTGTTCTGGCCCTTGCTACTGATACGCATCATCCATTGACTCTACCTGTTCTTTTGATGGAAGAGAAAGGGGGGGGGGAATGAAAGGAAGAAAGGAAGGAAGAGGGAGAGAGAGAGGTGGTAAATGATGCACAGATGCTGTCTGGTGCTCAGGAAATAGCAGCTGAGAAGCCACAAAGATCTGTTCAGAGTCGCGACCACTTAGCAGGCACGTGGTCACTGGGGCTTTATGACCATTAATTAGTTTACGCTCCCAGGCCCCTCTAAGGCATCTCTTATCTCCATTTGACAAAGAGAGCAAAATGAAAAAGCAGAGGAATTGACTAATTGACTGAGTCCCACTAAGAGGGGGCGATAGAGGCAGACTGTTAAAAGCAAACCCCACTGCAGAGCTAAAGCTCCTGGATCCCGGGCTTTCCAAACACAGTAGCAGCCACTTCTTTTCTGTCTAGGAGGGGCTTAGAAACTCCAGTTTCCAAGCCTACAGAGATTCGATCAAGGTCGTACTGTGACTAAGGCAGAGGCAAGACTGCCACCCCGATACCTGACTTCCGAAGCAGGACTTAACTTCCATGTTGAGGAAACCTTGAGTAGAGACAAACCCTCCAGTTACTTATGGCTGGGTGGTATCTAAAACCCAGAGGAACCAGCAGAGCCCATGGACATTTTCTGTACTGTACACAGGCACTTGACCCAAGGAGCAAGCCAGAACTGAAATCCACACGGCGCCCTCCAGACAAGGTGTCTGCTCAGGTAGAATCCGCTTGCCTGTGCTCCACCAAGCTCCAGTCATGGAGGAAAGGAGTGTTCTTCATCACTCGAGAGGCCTGGGAGACCAGAGCACTGGAAGCCCAGGTCTCTTGGCTCCTGTCTTGTGACTGAGAAGAAAAGATAAGTTGTCTTTAAAACATGGTAAAAGAAAAGCTACGAATCTTTTGTGACTTCCAACTTCTGTGGCTTAACGGTATACCTAACAGAAGCCAGTGTGCCTGACTGCCTGGCTGCAAAGTTCCAGGACACTTGTGTGTGACAGTGTGGTGCACTCCTGATACAGTCTAGCAGATTCAAAGCCTCAGTGACAATCTCTTCTTTTTCACGTCTGGGGATTGAACCCAAGACCTTGCCCATGCTAAGTGGGGACATGCCACTACCACTGAGCTATACTCCCTCTCCTTTGCTTCTTTTTTTTTTTTTTTTTTTTTTTTTTTTTTAAGCAGGGTCTTACTGAATTGCGCCAAGCTGGCCTAGAGCTGCTCTGCAACCTAAGCATGCCAAACCTCCTGCCTCAGTTGCCCAAGGACCCAGGATAACAGGTCTGCACCATCTTGATTATCTTAAACACTTTTGAAAAATAGTTTTGCACATAGGAATATGACAAAATAACTCTTCAAGAAGTACAAATGGGCTGGGCACAGTGACACATGACTATACTGCTGGCTACTCAAGAGACTGAGGCAGAAGGACCATGAGTTCAAGGCCAGCCTGGACAACTTATTGAGACCCTCTCTCAATCCCAGGCCAGGCATTGTAGTACAGGCATTTATAATTCCAGCACTCAGGAAGCTGAGGCAGGGGGATCACCTTGAGATCAGGGCCAGCCTGGGGTATATAGTGAGCTCAAGACCTTCCGGGTCTTGTATAGTAAGACCATGTATCAAAAACCAAAAGAGAGGGAACTCGTGAGTGTAACTCAATAGCGTAGTACCATGAGGTAGGATGCTGGTTAAGTCCCCAGTGCAATAATAATAACAAAAGCAATAATGACCACAAAATCACAGTGCTTGCCTTCTCCTCCATAACTAGTCCACTATGCTGTGATTGAGATGAAAGGACAGGAATCTATGCCTATCGGCTCTGGCAGGTTTATGCCTATTGGCAGGACAGACTGCGAAAACAGTTTTCATCTTAGCTGTTGGCCACCCAACTCCTTTTCCAGAAGAGGTAGGCATCACAGTTGCAGGGCTCCAGGGGCTAGCACCTTGGTGACAGCTGTCCAGCCAGCCCGTCTTCTCCCATGTACCCAGCACCAGGCTGGCAGTATCATGGCGGCATGCGGAACTGTGAGCAGGGTCCACAAGGAGAGAGAAAAGGAAGGAAGAGCCAAAAGGAATCAGATGTTTCCAACTTAGACAGCTGAAGACTGAGCAACACTGTGAGCCCAGGTAGAAGGAGATGGCTAAGGGGAGGTCCGTCTTTGTTTGTTTATTGTTTGTTTGTTTGTTTTTAGTTTTTGGTTGGGGGGGTTGGGGTTTTGTTGTTGGGGGTTTTACTCTTTTTGGGGGGGCCTGCTACCCAGTTCCCACATAAATCACATATAGAGGCTTATTCTTAATTATGAATGCCCAGCCTTAGCTTGGCTTGTTTCTTGCCAGCTTTCCTTAACTTAAAATTACCCCCATCTACCTTTTGCTTCTGGGCTTTTCCTGTTCTCTTCTTACTTCTCTGTAAATCTTATTCTTACTTCGTGGCTTGCTGTGTATCTGGGTGGCTGGCCCCTGGGTCCTCCTCCTTCTCTGGCTTCTTCCTTCTTCTCTCAGACTTCTTCTATTTTTCTCTCTGCCTGCCAGCCCTGCCTATCCTTTCTCCTGTCTTGCTGTTGGCTGTTCAGTTCATTAGACCATCATGTGTTTTAGACAGGCACAGTAACACAGCTTCACAGAGTTAAACAAATACAGCATAAACAAAAGTAATACACCTTAAAATAATATTCCCCAACAGGGCTTTTTAAGACAGAGTCTTGCTATGTAGCCCTGACTGATCCGATCTCACCATGTAGACTTGGCTGGCATCCAACTCAAAGATCTACCTGCCTCTGTCTCCCAAACACTGAGATTAAAGGCACATGCTACCACAGCCAACAAGTATTGAAATGAAAGAAAATGAATTCTGCTTTGGAAAAAAAAAATTTTTTTGACACAAGGTGTCATGTAGCTCTGACTGGCTTCAACCTCACTGTGTAGGTAAAAATGACTAAACTGCTGACCTCCTGCCTCCACCTCCAAAGCGTGTGCCACTGAGATTACAAGTATGTGCCTCAAAGCCTGGTTTATGCAGTACTGTGGCGCCAACCCAGGGCTTCCTGCATATCTTCTACTGTTTGACTGGTGGATGTCAGTTAAATGACCTCACTTAAAAGAGTGTGTGAGGAACGTGCACAGGAGGAGGCACTCTAGGAGGCCTGTTTTATCCTGACCACCAGAACGGCAGTTCCCCCATACCTGGGGCAGTTAAAGGCCGTCTGTCACCTCTTAATATCATATCAAGATATTTAAGGTGGCATTTCCACCACTTCAGCTGTCATTCACTTTCCCTCCTGAGCTCCCACTTAAGGACAGACCGGTCTTCCTAAAATCAGAGACTCTCTCATTAGAAAGAACTCTCAAGTTCACCCAGGGAACTCATATACTCATATGTCTATATACATGCTTACACACACACACACACACACACACACACACACGCACGCACACATGCACACACACATGCACACACACATGCACACACACACCTCAGCCCCATAAGACTTTTCTTAGACCTATTTGTTCTTCTGTTGGTTCTTGAGTTAGAATCTCAAGTATTTCAAACTCACTAAACAGCCGAGGATGACCTGAAACTCGGGATTCTCCTGCTTCCACCCCCGACGTGCTGCCGTAGCACGTGAGTACCATACCATACACGCCATACCAGGTAGTGTGCGGAGCTAGGGATCCAACCCAGGCTTTTATACAAGCTAGTCAAGCACTCTACAAACTGAGCTCCACCCCTAGACCGTGTTCCCTTCTTACTACAGCCTCTGGGACTCAGTCTTCTGATGCCTCCTTAGACGAAGCTCTCAGATCTGAGCTACCTAGATCTTCAAAAAAGTTTGCTACCCGGGGCTTCCTGGTGCCACAACAAGTACATTTTGGACTTTTCAGATAGATCAAGGAAACAGAGAGTCACAAAAAGGGGGTCTGAAGAGTTGGCTCTGTGATAGCGTGCTTGCTCCTCAAGCATGAGAACCTGAGTTTGAAGGGGAAAACTGGGTATGGCTCTCCATGTTTGGGACCCCAGCATTGGGGACAGAGACAGGCAGGTCCTAAGACAGGCCAGCTGACATAACGAGCTTCCACTTAAGTGGGAGACCTTGTCACAAGTCAATAAGGTGTGTGGGCTGGGGGGTAAGAGGAAAACACCTGACATCTTGCTCTGCCTTCCAAGTGCATACCTGCACATTCACAAGTGTGAGTCACACACATGCATCACACACACAGCACACACCACAAAAATATAAATTAATTAATTAATAAAGTCTCAAAATGGTGTGTTGGAATATAGCCTTGACTCTGAAAACAAAGACTAAGTAAGCCCTGAATCTTCCACTTACCAGTCACATAAGAATTGTTATGCTTTGTTCAGGTCACGCTTCAGTCTGGTGCCATGAAAAACTGAAGGTGAAAACAGAAGCCGCTTCACACAGCCCTTGGCACCTATGTACAGCCTGCAAGATGGGGCCTCGTACAAGTAAATACTCACTCCGTTTATGTCGGCTCCTCTATCCCAAAGCCTCATGGTGGAGTCGAGAACACACAAATAGAAAATAACAGGCTCCCTCTAGGTAACTATACCCTGACTGAAAACAGACCTAAAAATGAATGGTGCATGTGTATGTATGCATCTATGGATGTGTGTTTGCATGTGCATAGATGGGGTGGTGTGTGCATGCATCTATGGGTGTGTGTTTGCATGTGCATAGATGAGGTGGTGTGTGAATGCATCTGTGGATGTGTGTTTGCATGTGCATGGATGAGGTGGTGTGTGAATGCATCTATGGATGTGTGTTTGTATTGCATAGATGGGGTGGTGTGTGCATGCATCTGTGGGTGTGTGTTTGCATGTGCATAGATGGGGTGGTGCAGGACTGATTCAACAAATGAGAAGACCAGGTGCAGAGCAGGCTGAAGTAGAGCTCCGAGGAGCTTACCAAAACTCTGTTTGCATTGGTTTTCTACTGCTTCTGTCTTTTGGTTCCATTCTGATTTCCTTATGAATGTCATTCTGAGGCACCCTGTGGGGATAAGATGGTTTTTCAAGTATTACTCTTATGATTTCTTATTTGGAAAATCCTTCTAGGACAAAATGTAAGGCTCTCAGAAGAACAGCTGCAGCCTAACACTCCAGGACCACCATTAGGTCTGTGTGGATCACAAGCCCATCACTGAGCCCATTCTTGTGGCTAGGAAATGATGACTAACTGTGCCTAGATCATACGCTCAACTCCTCAGGCCATGTTGAGTCCATGGCTGAGAGCATGGGGATACAACACTCAGAGATCCTCAGATGCCTGCTGTCAGAAGAGTCATTCCTGGGACAGGGAGACTGTGTGCCCCACGGATCACAGCATCTTTTCCATGGGTGAAAATGCAGAAATTGCACACAAAGAAGAAAATTGGTCATAGAATAGATAGATGATGATAGATAGATAGATAGATAGATAGATAGATAGATAGATAGACAGAGAGAGACAGACAGACAGACGGGTGAGTGATAGGACAGACAGATGATAGATAAGATAGACAGATAGATAGATGATTGATAGACAGAAGATAGATTGATAATCATTGAATACATAGGAATATGGGGAAAGAGTGGTTTTTACTGAAACTTAACAATGTAAAATTAACAATGTAAGTGCAAGAAGCCATTATATAGATATATACAGTGAAATCCCTAAATACTAAGAGCAGACAGAAGTCATGCTGAGCCAGAAAGGAGAGGAAGAAGCTGGTCATGAGCGAGAACATAGGCACATTATTAGTCATGAAAATCAACTCACGGTCCACTCGGAGACCAGTCAGCTTGCCTTTGTCCACAGCATCCTCAGAAAAGCAAACACCCAGAAGGCATACTCGGTGTGTGTCTGCTGCTTGTATTCTCAGCTTCCAAGAGAAAATACATGTAAAGTATTCAGATTCCAATCTTGAAATAGCCTTTGAGTTTTGCCTTTTGTCTTTAATTTTATTTAGGTTAAGATCTACTCTTTTAGCAGAGGTCAAGTACCCCATACAATACAGCATTGTTAACCACAGTCACAAGACTGTACATTAGGTCTCCAGGATTCAGGGAACATTAAAAAGAGAAAATTTGCCAGGCGGTGGTGGCACATGCCTTTAATCCCAGCACTCAGGAGGCAGAGGTAGGTGGATCTGTATGAATTCAAGGCCAGCCTGGGCTAGAGTGAGTGAGTTCTAGGAAAGGCACAAAGAGAAACCTGTCAGAGAGAGAGAGAGAGAAAGAGAGAGAGAGAGAGAGAGAGAGAGAGAGAGAGAGAGAGAGAGAGAGAGAATTTTCTATTAAACCTTCAAATCTTGTACCCTGTGTATATAATTATTTGTCAATTTTATCTCACTAAATCTGGAAAAAGGGGGAAATGTATGCCATTTCTACAGGCACATTCACTAGTTTATACAAGCAAACATTTGAAGCAGTAAAGACACAGGAAAATTAACACAGAACATCCCTGAACCTGTGTCCTCACCCATTTGTTTCCAAAACTCCTGGAGATGGGGACCTTAACTACGTAGCCCAAATTGACAAGAAACTTGAGATTCTTCTGTGTCAGCCTCCTGTGCTGGCATTAGAGGCATACACCACCACATCCATCTTTTCCTGAGGATTCAAGGACTCTCTAGCACACTCACACATAGAACTGTCTCTTAGCATCTACTCATGGGTATGTGTGTGTGTGTGTGTGTGTGCTGTGATTTCGGTCATGCTTTAATAATCTGTACTTCATCAGTACCATTCACAATCATTATAACCATACATGTATATTTGAATATATATATGTATATATATATAGGCATAGTGGTGCATACTTGTAATGTCAGCATTTGAGAGATGAAGGCAGGAGGATCACAGGTTCAAAGTTGTCCTCAAGTATATAGCAAGTTCAAGACAGCCTCGGTTACATGAGACTGTCTCAAAAAAATAATGTGAAGAATAACCATACAGTTAACATACTGGGTATGCACAGAGATCTCCAGTTTCTTCCCCAACCCACAGTTTTGCAAGACCTGGGCAACTCCTATCAATTAACAAAGGTGATTCTACAAGTCACACATAGCCTCTTTAGAAGTCCTCCTTCAGCCCCGTTCTTCCTCTCCTCTGATTTCCCCCCTCAGGCCCTCGGGTAAGCTCTCCTGGATGGCCACTATTGTGACTCCCCTCTGGGGTCCCCTGATCTTGGACAGCACTACCCCTATTATCATTGAACCTTCTTTTTCTATTCGACCACAAGTGGCAGCTACTTTATAACCTCATGTAAAGAAAAATCTTCAATATCATCAGACTCCGTGACGTTTCCATCATATGCCTCCTTTCTCAGTTACAACTTCTCAGACAGGCACACAATATTCTCCTCCCTGCCAGGGAATTGCCGGTCTTTATCCGCCTTGCCCAGAACCTCCCTTATCTTTTCTGTCCTCTTCCAAGGTGAAAACCAAGCAGTGGGCAGACCGATAGGTGTCGATGCTCATTGGAAGGAAAGGCATCCATACTGGGTAGAACCCATTCCTCCCCGGGCAGCAGTGCTTCCATTTGGGGGGTGGGTGCTGTTTGTGGTTGGTTGGTTGTTTTGTTTCAAGACAGTATCTCTTGTGAGCAGGCTGGTCTCAAATTCACTGTGTTGCCTAGAATGACTTTCAGTTCCTGATCCTCCCACCTCTATTTCTCATGTGTTTGAATTAGGTGTCTACCATAATACCTGTCCAGTGCTTTTAAGAGAGAGGCGGGGGGGGGGGGGGGGGGGGAGGCGCGGGAGCGGGGAGGGCTTGTCCCTTCCCTAGCTCCTTTTGTTGAACACCAAGAAATGGTTTAAGAAAAAAAAAAACAAAACAGGATCTCCCTGTGCAGCTCAGGTTGGCCTTTAATTTGTAATCCTCCTGCCTCACCCTCCTGGGTGTGAAATTACAGGTAGACACTACAATGCCTTGCCCCAAGGGATGATTCCGGTGGTCTATATTTCATGTAAAAAAGAACCATGAGGGTGACATATTGAAGATGGTTTCGTGTTAGACTCCTGTCAGCCACCAAGCTTTCCTTTTACGGATTTCTAGAAATTATTGGAGGAGAAGATGTTAAATTTGCTTACTTCTTTTTCTTGGCAGTGTCTGTGACTTTATTTCCTGATAAAAGGCCCAAGTTGGCCTCTGAGTGACAGCTGGCCCTGACTCACATGGAACAGTGTTGGAGCAACCTTGTTCTTGTATTGAGTTGGAATCTTTTTCATCACCCAGAGGTAGGTGATTCCTTAACACGTTGTCCAGACCAGAGCATGCCGGACTAATAGGCCTAAGCCAGTCCTTCCTTAGAAACCGGGGACACAGGATCACTACATCCCTAAGGAACAGCGCCTCATCTGCTGTGGATGCTCAGTAAATACTTCCTTGGCTGGCTCTGTGTGTCTGTGTCATTTCCCTTGTGTTTAGGTACTGGCACAGTGTACTGAAGTGTCACCCTCTTGTTCACTGTTGGGGATTCGTTGGTATTTCCTTCTGCTTTATAGCTCCAATTCTATGTAGCAACATAAGATATCTTTTCCTGACCATTTTTGAGCTTCCTCCGCCCTTTCCCTGAAAGGATATCTTGAAGCATATCACAGTAAACTATAATAATGCATTCATTCACTTGACAGTTTTATATTGAGAATGTCTAGCGTCCCAAGCCTGTGCAAGTGCCTGTCCTGCTAGAGGCTGCAATGTAGGTCGACCAGAAGCGACCCCAGGTCAGCAGGAGCTTACCAAAGAGCTCCAATTGTAACGATCGCGTGGGTGAGCCATCCCAAAACGCTGCCTTCCAGTTTTTCCAGGTACGCCAACCATCTGCCCCCTGAAATCTCAGGATTATCTATGACCCCTACTCTCCCTGACACTACTCTTAGCTAAGAAGCCAATGTCACTAAATTCGTTCAGTTCCAGTTCCTACATCTTTCTCAAACCCCTCTGTTGCCTTTTTCCTTGTGAAAAGAATTTAAAGCTGGCTTTTGAGCATCTCTAAAGTCCCAGAATTTGACTGTAGGATAGTAGAGCAACGTGCGCCCTAGGAGGTGGTATCCAGGGCAGGAATGTAGCAGTAAAGATAACGAGAACTATATGGAGAGCAGAAACCGAGCTGAAAGAGCCTGGTCACTGAGTGGAAGGGATGGCAAGGGGAGATGGGAAGTAAAAAAAGAGGGGGAGCCCCCTGTGCGGTTTGCGCTCCTCCCCAGCTGGGGGGGGGGGGCTGCCAGGAGAAGGAATATGAGTCAAGGAAGACGATGGCAATAATGGGAGCAATGTCAGAAGCTGACCAAATCCAGTGTTAGGAGGGCTCCCTTGAAGGACCAGGAGGCTGTGGGTCCGAGGAGGGGCTTTCTAGGGGGCTGAGCTGCTGTGTTTGCAGGCAAAACACAGAGGCCCAGAAAAGTGTCCCTCCTTCCTCACTGACCAAGAGAAACAAAACAAAACCCCACTATAAATACGGCAGAGCGTAATGAGCTGTAATGAGCTACGTTAGGTGATACAAATATCTGGGATTTTCTGAAATGAATGCTGCACATCGTGAAAGCCAAGCTTTGCCTGGTCCCTGCATTTTAAGGTCATTGTTACACCCTAGAGAATTGCTCACAGACAAAATGGCCACGTCAGAGACTTACTTAGAAACACATTTTGTTCTGTTTTGGTGGTGGCAGTTTTCGATTTTTTAGACAGGGCTTTACTCTGCCTAAAATTCATTCTATAACCCAGGCTGGCCTTGAATTCAGGGTAATTCTCCTGCCTCAGCTCACAAGTGCTGTTATTCAGTTTATTTTATTTTGTTTGATCTTCTCTTTGCTTGGATTATCTGGACAACTGCCTCAATTTTTCATTTCACTCTTGGTCTATAGCCATAACCTCCTAAAACAGGGCTCTCCTTTATGTGGCCCAGACTGACCTCCATTTTGGAATTCTTCTGTCTCTGCCTATCAAGTGGTGAGATTCTGGGTGCCACTTTTAGAAAATATTTTAATATGAGAAATAATTGAAGATACTGGGTTAAGATGGTTATTAAGATCACTGGCTCCTCTTCCAGAGGCCTTGGGTTCTATTCCTAGCACCCATGGGGTATCTCACAACCATCTAAAACTTTGGTTCCAGGGAATCAATCCTATGCTCTCTTCTGGCCTCCAAGTGCACAAGTGGTACACAGACATACATTCAGGCAAAACACTTGTATGTGTAAAATAAAATAAAAAAGTTAAATGTGTGTTTAAAAGATAACAAATCTAAGAAACTGTGACTTATAAGTTAGAATAATAGATAAGGCGAGACAGCTATTGTAACACGAATTACTAAACGGTCTTATTAAATAAAAACCCAGAGCCAGATATAAGCGTGAAAACCTGAGAAATGAGAGGAATAGGAAAAGCCACAAACTAACCTACCTCAACTCAGTCTCCAAAGAGAGCTACTTCCTGTATACCCACGCCTATATGCCTTTCTGTTCTGCTATATCATTTGCTCTCTCTGTCCAGCTATATCACTTCCTCTTCCTGCCCAGGTCTGTCACTTCCTGTCTGTCTATACAGAGCTCCAGATCTCTATGGTTAGTGCTGGGATTATAGGCATATGTCACCATGCTTGGCTCTGTTCCCAGTGTGGCCTTGAACTCACAGAGATCCAGACAAATCCCTGCCTCCCAAATGATAGGATTAAAGGCGTGTGCTACCATTACTTGACTTCTATGTTTACTATAGTGCCTGGCTTTTTCCACTGATCCTCGGATAAATTTTAATGGGGGACACAGTATATTGGTGGGCACAATACATCACCACACGCTATAACAATAACTGTCAAATGCTAGGGGCTGGATTTTTGTTTGTTGTTCTTCAAGACCAAGCAAAGATCAAGCAGGGAGAGACTATCTCACAGGGTGGAGGGCATCCATTCTTGTTGATAACTATCAAAAAGAGCAAGGAGCTGCTGTGCATTCCCAATCCTGTCCGTGAGCAACCAGAGTCAAAGGACTCCTGGCGGGTGAGAAGTTGGACTTGGCATCTTCCAATGGCTTTAAAAAATATATATATTATTTACTTATTTAATTACATGTATGTATGAAAGGAATGGTATGTGCACATGAGTGCTGGTGCCCTTGGGGACCAGCAGCCTCAGATCCCCTAGCTGGAGTTACAGGAAGTTGTAAGGGGCCCAACCTGGGTGCTGGGAATCTAACACAGTCCTCTCCAAGAGCAGCATGTACCCATAATCACTGAGCCGGCTCTCCAACTGCCAAGATGTCTTTTAACTCTGAGAGGCCTTTAATCCATTTCAAAGATGGGTCACTTTTTCTCCAAAATGATTTCTCAGGGGTTCTTGGAAGAAGAGGCATGCCCCTTGTAAGACCAGAAGACAACTGGGATGCAGTGCAGAGCAAGAGGAGAAAGGACCTTTCCTGCAGGGGAGCAGATCTGTCTTCCTGAAGCTGACTGCTGCTCGCACAAGGCCAGGAAGTCACCAGAACCAAACTGACGAAAGCTTTCAAGTGCCAGCCTGTGGAATCTGAGTGAGAGCTTTCAGGCCACAGGGAGTTAGTGAAGATGTTTGTGCAAGGAAATACAATTCAATTAAGCAAAGCTTCAGGGAAGGCTGTCTGGCATTTACTTAGGATGGATTAGAAATGAGCAAGACTGAAAAAAAGCAAGGGGATTATTAAGAGGAATAAGAAAATAAGAATTCAACCTTTTGGAATGGGAAAAACAGAGGCTGGAATAAAGAAAGCCCCGTGAAAGAAAAAGCCCTCGTTCTTGATGACTGCATGCATATACTGGGAAAGAGGCAAAAGGAGGACTCAGATGCAAGAGAAGGATGGTGAGAGAAGCCACACCCTCCCCAGAACTAGGTCTCCAAACATGGCAATGCACACTTGTAATCACAGCACTAAGGAGACAGAGGCTGGGAGACTGCAAGTTCGAGGCCCACCTCAGCTACACAGTGGGACCCACAGGTAAACCAAAACCCAAAACAAACAGCAAAAGAACAGGGGCAAGGGACAAGTCATGACCCCAACCTGGAAAGCCAGTTCTTGGGGGACCCTGGCCAAGAAAACATCTCCAAGTTGTGAAGGCCCGCCAGCTGCAGTGGAATATTACCAGCTGTTATCTCAAAGGAAACTGGGTTCCTTACGTTCCTAAATGAGCCAAGCTGTTGTACCAGCAACCAACACACATGACAGGCACTTAGCCAAGCATAAAGCCACAGGCCTAAAACATGGGAGTGGGCAGACAGACCATCTCCAGCTCTCGGTTCCCTGTTAGAGGGAGCTCATTCACACGCAGAGCCAAAGGAAGAAAGAAACCCCCCTCCCAGCTTCTGCGGCAGCCCTTCTCTATGCACCTGGCTAGGATTTTTTTTAAGCAGGTAAAATGATGGCAGAATTTGCTTTCTTACGGGGAGAATAGGGCAGTGAGGGCTACTTTAAAAGCACAGGCATGTTTTTGAGTTAGTGCTTGAGATAATATTGGGGGGAGAAAAACTCTTCAGCAGCTTAAGCCCCATCTAAGTCAAAAAGGTAAATAAATGCAGAGCCGATGAATTTGAACAATGTTGGAAACCAGGCTGGACCCTCCAGGCTCCTAAGCCTGTGTTTCTCAACGGTGGATGGTTTTATTTTGTTTGGTTTTGTTTTTGCTTGGATTATCTGGACAATTGCCTCAACTCTCCCTTTCAGGCTTGGTCTATAGACATAGCCTCCTCGGCGTGCTATTTTTATCATGCTCCAATAAGGACTGAATACAATGGTGTACCTTGAAATGAGCCTCACCGGCAGGCTTAAGCCAGTTGAAAGGGTATGTTTCCTGCACATATATTTTTCCATGATGCAGGAAAATGAGCAGCACTCTGCCCTCCCCAGTAACAGTCCTTGCCTCTCCTGGGCTGAAAGCGACGTGTGGGCAAACAGGCCCGTTGATAAGGGCAAACAGAGTAGCCATCAGGAAAGCATGCCTCATCGGGCAAGGGATGCATGTAGCCTCCAGTCTACCGCCCTGGAAGTCCCCTGGACACCGAACAGGCTCCCCCCACCCCACCCCACCCCCAACCCCCACGCAGTGTGGTTTTTCCTAAGCAAGTGTGGAATGCCATGATTTGCTTTAGCTCTGGAGGCCATCTGGAAGGCGAAGCCGGGAGATCTGAGCAGCGGTTGCTTGCACTGTGAGCTCTGAACTCAAGTTCAGTTGGGTGGCTGGGAGCCACGGAAACTCTCCTCCTTCGCCATCTTCTGGCCTTGTGACCCAAAGCTTGTAGTTTCTTCGCCATATAAAAAAATAACACTTTCCTTTTAACAAGGAGCTTCTGGAAGTTTTGTTATGCACAAGGATGCATTATGTGTGTGTGTGTGTGTGTGTGTGTGTGCGTGTGCGTGTGTGTGTGTGTGTGTGTGTGTGTGTGTGTACACATATATATGTGTGTGTGTGATACATATTATATATGTATATAGAGAGAGGGTGGTGTAAAGGAAGGATCAGAACAACTCCCACTGCTGAGGAGAAGGGGGTCAAGGGTCTTCCTCTTTGCTGCTTGGTTCCAGTCCCTGTGCCTGGGCTCCTTCACGGAACTTGAAATTGGACCAAAAGAGTGTGCTAGGTCCCTGCCTCACTCCCACAGTCCGATCTGAGCTGAAACAAATCACTTGAAGACCTCCGGCTTCCTGCTACACAGAGGGAGAAGCAGGGTGCCCTGGGTTTACAGTCTGTGTCCAGCTATAAGTCCAGACAACTGAGAGCTGCAGGGAGGGTGGAAGGCTGGACTGAAGGTGGGTTTTCACACAGTCACTGTTTCATACAGATGAAATTTGTAAGACGCGACAACTAGCAAAGCTTCCTTCAAATGCTTTTATTTACAATTTATGTTTACAATCAAGAACACCAAGTCACCAAGGTGAGTGTTGCAATTATTATTATGATCGCTATGGGGATTGTAGAGCGGCCTGGGTACATGTTAGCACCTTCCCAGGACACAGCCTATATCCAAAAAAGAAGAGATATTGAATTCTTTGGCCTCAGAGATAGAGTACTTGCCGACTATGCGTGAGGCCCTGGGTTCAATTCTGGTACCATTACAGCCACCGACATCCAAACCAAACACAGAAGAAAAAGAAAGAAAGAAAGAGAGAGAGAGAGAGAGAGAGAGAGAGAGAGAGAGAGAGAGAGAGAGAAACATTGACGAAAGATCCTTATGAAATGGAGCCCAGGTCCCTGTGAAGAAGGCTGACCCTCAGGGAAAGGCCGTGTGAGGAGGAGGGTCAGGCCATTCCTGCGAGGGCCTCATGCTTCACAGGGGCTTTCAGAGAGACGACAGGGTAAGCAAAGAAAGAACTTTCTTAAGTAAATATCAAATCAATTCAAGGAACAGATCCATGGAAATAAATCATTTACAGAAACAGGTCCTACCTGTGGATTATTACACGAAATGCACTAAATGCTAGGCCTGCAAAAACCCCGTGTAAACAGATTCTAAAATGACTCTGTCTCCTCACACACGGTAAGAAGTAACGTGTTCAAACAAACCCCACAAAACAAAGGTTTTTCAAGATATAAAAATTCATAAGCCTTTCTTATCAGAGAGAAGGTGAAGGAATATTGTGGTATTTTCGAAGTGTGTTTGCCTTAGCGTTTGTCATGGAGTTAGTTATCCTGTGCAAAGGTAAGGTTTGGAATGCGGCGTAATTACTTTCCCACCCACTCCGGTCACGAGGTCTACTTAAAGGGCAATTTCTTTTCTTTAGTTCTTTAAATGCTTCCAAAAAAGATATCTTAAGGTCAAGAAACTCCAACAATGTGCAAATATCTTTCAGGATCAGTCGATTTCCCCCTGGTACCATTAGGGGAGGTTTTAATGTCGTCAGTCGAAAGCAGGTTTATGGAGGGTCATGTCCCTGTTTACCCTGGGACAGTATTGGTCATCAGAACCAGGAACAGAACCAGGCCAAAGCAGGTGAAGTGTACTCAACCAAGCAGTCCTCATCTGCCAGTTTGGATTCTAGAAGGTGTTAAAATGCCATTTCACACAAATATTGAAGCATACATGTGTGACAGACACACACAGAGAGAGAGAGAGAGAGAGAGAGAGAGAGAGAGAGAGAGAGAGAGAGAGAGAGAGAGAGAGAGAGAGGGAGCATGTATAGAGGCCTCCTCTCAAGCGTTTGAAGCTTTGTATATTGACCAAGTTCTATTATAGGATTCAAATAATCCATGGTGTATGCTATGAGATTTAGCAGCTGAAGATTGTGTGTGTGTGTTTCCTGCAAATCAGTCATTTTGAGATGAAATTGTATGATATCTCTTTCCTTCAAATACCTTTTCATTAACTGAAATCTAGTAAACAAATTAATATTCCTGTCTTCAAACAAGTTAGGAAATCCCCCTGTAATATCTAGTCTCAAACAGGTACATTCATGAATAACTTAGTTGGTACCAGGTACTGGGGGGGGGGGCAGCAAGAGAGAACAAAACAGACAGGTCCTCAAAATCGGACGCAAAGGGGGTGTCTTTGTAGTGATGGAACAGTCCTAGAGCCTTGTAGTGGTGGGATTAAAGGAGGAAACTACAACAAATCCACTTTTGTGTACCTTAATGGCTTCGCAGCATTCCAAGCCATTGGCATCAGGTGGTGCCTGGTGTTTGCCTTACCAGGACAAGGACCAGTGGCTGTGGATGAATGAGGCTCGGCCGATGGGATTGCCTGTCTTAGCTACCTGATGCAGTCTGTGGACAATTAGCTTATAATTCACGGTATACGGAAACAACTTTAGGATAAACTTGAAGCGTATGCAAAGGCAACTTGAGGAAACACTGTGTTCAGTTTAACAGTGGTTCCATGAATCCTCACATGGGGCAAAAGTTCCTAGAACTACACTCCTGTATCTACACATGCACACATGTATGTAAACTGCTAAAAGCCCAACAGAGTTCTGTAATAGCCTAATAGGGCATCAATGTTAATTTCTGGGTTTGATGATATTTGATAATTACATAAAAGTGTTATTCTTTGAGGAATACAAAGTACATGGAACTGTTTCTACTGTTGTTTTTGGATTGTTTGGTTGGTTGGTTGGTTGGTTTTTGGTTTTTTGAGACAGGGTTTCTCTGTGTACCTTTGCACCTCTCCTTGAACTCACTCTGTAGCCCAGGCAAGCCTCGAACTCACAGAGATCTGCCTACCTGCCTCCTGAGTGCTGGGATCAAAGGCGTGTGCACCACCACCACCACCACCACCACCACCACCACCACCACCACCCAGCTCTGTTGTACTTCTTATGACTGTAAACTTTCTCCTTTTTTCAAAATGTGGTATAACTATGTAGCCCAGGCTAGCCTCCAACTCATGACCTACCAGCCTCAAATGCTTTAATTATTGGGATTACAGGTGTACAATACCACCATTTGCTATGAAATTGTTTCAAGATAAAATATTTAATTAATAGAACAGCAGCCTTCATTTTCATGGAGCTTGCACTGTACTCTGGTGGGAGAGATAAAAAAAAATCATCACAGACTGATTTATTTGTTTCAAGAACTCCTTTGTTGGTTTGCTTGGTTGGTTGGTTGGTTAATTGTTTTTTCTTTTTCTTTCTTTTTTTTTTGAGATAGGGTTTCTCTGTGTAGTCCTGGCTGGCCTGAAACTCACTTTGTAGACCAGGCTGGCCTCGAACCCAGAGATCCTCCTCCATCTGCCTCCCAATTGCTGGGATCAAAAGTGTGTGCCACCACCTCCCAGCTAATGACTATATGTGCCATATTAAACTTTCAAATGTAAAATACTGGAGTAGTATATTAATAGCAAAGCAGAGGTTAGGATAAGAAACATCACAAGAGATAAAAAATGACACATCACAGGATAACCAAGACTTTCGATCCCAACCCCCCCCCCTTTTTTTTTGAGACAGAGTTTCTCAAAAAGCTTTGCGCCTTTCCTGGAACTCGCTTTGGAGACCAGGCTGGCCTCGAACTCACAGAGATCCACCTGCCTCTGCCTCCTGAGTGCTGGGATTAAAGGTGTGTGCCACCACCACCCAGATCAGACACATTTTAGAAATGGGTGGGCGGTGGTGGCTCACACCTTTAATCCCAGCACTCAGGAGGCTCTCCATGAGTTCAAGGCCAGCCTGGACTACAGAGTGAGTTCCAGGAAAGGCACAAAGCTACACAGAAAAACACTGTCTCAAAGAAAAAAAAAGAAAAGAAAACCAAAAAACTAAATAAATAAAATGTGTCTGTACCAACAACAGAGTTCAGGTTACATTAGCAAAAAACTGACAGAAATGGAAATGAGAAATTGCCAAGTCAGCAGTTTGAGTTATAGATTCCCATACCTCTCTTTCAGTAGTCAATAGAACAGAATCAGAGCCCATCCCCCCCTGAAATCAATAGATCAAACAAGTATTAGAAAATGTGATAAAGAACCTCAGACAACTTAGCTAAAGTATATTATGTTAGATCATTGTATTTCATATTATACTCTGAGCACACAAAATACTGCCTCTTCAAGTGCACACAAAACAGTCAACAAGTCAACACACAATCAGGGTAACAGAACAAACCTGAATTTTTTTTTCCCAGAGCTGGGAACCAAACCCAGGGCCTACTACCACTGAGTAGTTGGTTAGTTTTTCTTCTGCTTTACTTGTTTGTTTTGTTTTTGTGTTTATTTGTTTTTTGGTTTGTTTTTTATTTGTTTGTTTGTTTCCTTTTTTGGGTTGTTTGTTTTCAAGACAGAGTTTCTCTGTGTAACAGCTCTGGCTGTCTTGGAACTCACTGTCTCAAAAAAAAGTAGACCAGGCTGGCCTCCAACTCACAGAGATCGACCTACCTCTTCCTCCCAAGTGTTGATTAAAGGCCCTTGCCTCAACAACAACAAAATTTAAATTAAATATCTGTATGATCTGGCCATGGTGGGCATAATGCAAAAGGATCATGAATCAGCATACCCAACACTTACATACATGTACTCATTGCTGCACTGTTCACAGTAGCCTACCTATAGATCAGATAAAGAAAAAGTGGCCAGGCGGTGGTGGGGCAGGCCTTTAATCCTAGCACTTGGGAGGCAGAGCCAGGAGGATCTCTGTGAGTTGTGAGTTCGAGGCCAGCCTGGGCTACAGAGTGAGTTCCAGAAAAGGCGCAAAGCTACACAGAGAAACTCTGTCTCAAAAAAACAAAAGAAAGAAAGAAAGGAAGGAAGGAAGGAAGGAAGGAAGGAAGGAAGGAAGGAAGGAAGGAAGGAAGGAAGGAAGGAAAGAAAGAAAGAAAGAAAGAAAGAAAGAAAGAAAGAAAGAAAGAAAGAAAGAAAGAAAGAAAGAAAGAAAGAAAGAAAGGAAAAAGGAAAAGTGGTCTGTATACACAATATTTTTCAGGCATAAACAAGGACAGTTATAGAAATTTCAAGAAAAATAGACGGAACTGTGATTCATCACGTTAAGCAAAAGTGTCAGACTCAAAAAGAAAAATACCATGTTTTTTTCCTCATAAGTGGACCTTAAGGAAATAACAAAAAGGATTACTTAGGAAGAGGAGAGAGGGACAAGAAAGGGTAATGGGTGAGGCTGGGGCTATATCTCACCTGGAAGAGAGCTCATGTGGCATACATAAAGCCTTGTGTGTAAAAACCAGGCATGATGGTGCAGGAACTCAAGAAGTAGAAGCAAGAGGATCAGAAGTCCAAGGTCATACTCAGCCACATAGCAAGTTCAAAGCATGGTCTACATGCATATGAAACAAATAAAGCAAAGAAAGAGTAGAGTGAATATCATCGAAGTATATGATCCACATGTATGGAAATGGCATAGTCAAACTCATAGTTGAATGTTATTGACATGTATTAACAAAAACGGATAGAAACGTTTTGTGTAACGCTGTTAAGATTTGTATTTGCGTCATCCAGGCTTGGTGGCACAGGCCTGCAATCCCAACTACTTGGAAGACTGAAACAGAAAGATTGAAAGCCAAAGGCCTACGTGGTAAACTAAGATTACTAGGGATGCAACTTGGTGGAAGAGGTACTTGTTAGTTATGTGCCAGGCCATGAGTTCAACGCCCAGCACTGAAAGCAAATACGCATCTATATCATATATATATATATATATATATATATATGATGTATATGATGTATATGATAAATGGAACAAAAAAGACCAAAAATTAAAAGTTTTAACCTAAACCAAGAATTGATACCTTATTACTTAAGTATATAGATTATGAATTTAATTTCAATATGTTGAAATCAATTTTCATATATTTGAACTAAACTCTGCATAATCTTTCTCTGTATAAAGGTCACTCTCATACTTGCCGGGCCAAGGAGATGCCATGAACACGAAGGTGTTTTCCCAGGGTGGAGCCTATTCATCACACTCAAGATGTGCTGACCCCTGCGATTTCCCCGGATTCGGAAAACTCGATGGCGCAATTAGTAGTAGCGGGAGACTGTGTTCACACTCTCAGGGGGACAAAAAAAGTCCCTCTCAAAGAAGACAGGGTCCAGAGATGGCTCAGCAGGTAGAGGTCCTTTGCTGTCAAACCTGACTGCTCCCCAGCCCAAAAGGAGAGTAACTCCCCTAAGCTGTCCTCTGTTCTCCATGGTGTGCACACCTCCACACACACACACTCACATACAAAATACAAATAAATAAATGTAACCGAAAATATATAAGAGAAAGGAAACCACCTGATATGGACAGCTTTGACACGGAGTTACCCAAAAATGTTTAGAGTAACAGTATTTATTAGCCTTGGAGGGAAAATCATGATTAGTAGAACCATTCAGAACAAAGAAAGAAACCAACTTTTCCCAAGTTATCCAAGAGAGTGGCTTGTCTTTGGGGATATCTGTGGAAATATGTATCAAATTTGGGGTGTTGTCCATAAAAATAAACCAGGAAAAAAAAAAATCAACTTCCCACTACTGGGAGCTGTTACGTTTACTCTATTGCTACTTATACTAAAACGTAAATTTCTGCCTAGGTGGTGGTGGTAAATACTTTCAGTCCCGGTACCTGGGAGGCAGAGGCGGGCAGATCTCTGTGAGTTCAAGGCCAGCCTGGTCTACAGAGTGAGTTCCAGGACAGGCTCCAAAGCTACACAGAGAAACCCTGTCTCGAAAAACAAAACAAAACAACAACAACAACAAAGTAAACTTCTCTCGCTTGTCTCCTCCCCAATAAACCACATATTCCCACTACATTAGGGACCATTCATTTTAATAACCAGGACTTTCATTTTTTTCTTTGAACTTCTTGGGATGCTAATATATCATGTCACCCTTTTCTGGGTGAACCCTGTAACGTGTTTCATGGGCCTGAGATTAACCCTAAGATCTTTTTCCAGACATGCTCTTCACAAACACAAACGCTAACCCAAATAATTGGCTTCATGCCTTAGCTTCCTAGATTTATCCAGTCCTATAAGGATCTCTGACCTGCTTTCAATTGTTTACACTGGCCCTGACCTGGCACTCACAGCCACAGGGCACAATTTCTGGCATTTTCCCACATGCCCCACCCACTTCAACTGCAAACCAAGTCTGTCAAGGAAGAGCATTACACCTCAAGCTGGGAAGACTATTTGAAAATAATTCTGGGGCTGGAGAGATGGCTCAGTGGTTAAGAGCACTGAATGCTCTTCCACAGGACCCGGGTTCAATTCCCAGTACCCACATGGCAGCTCACAACTGTCTGTAACTCCAGTTCCAGGGTACCCAACACCCTCACACAGACATACATACACTAATGCACATAAAATAAAAATAAATAAATTCTTTAAAAAAAAAAAAGAGGGGGCTGGAGAGATGGCTCAGAGGTTAAGAGCACTGGCTGTTCTTCCAGAGGACCTGAGTTCAATTCCTAGCACCCACATGGAGGCTCACAACCATCTATAATGAGATCTGATGCCTTCTTCTGACCTGCGGACATACATGCAGGCAGACCACTGTATACATAATGAATAAATAAACCTGAAAAAGAAAGAAAGGAAGGAAGGAAGGAAGGAAGGAAGGAAGGAAGGAAGGAAGGAAGGAAGGAAGAAAGAAAGAAAGAAAGAAAGAAAGAAAGAAAGAAAGAAAGAAAGAAAGAAAGAAAGAAAGAAAGAAAGAAAGAAAGAAAAGAATTCTGGCTTAGTTGGTGTTCAGACTTCAAAAGCTACTCAATAACCATCTAACATTTCCTGAACTTTGGGTTTAAGGTCCTCCACTGAAAATGAGGAGTTTTAACAAAAATAGATGAGATTCCTACAGTTATGAAGGGAGGGATTGGCCAAAGTGTGATGTGCCCTAGGGGTCACACAGAAACATAAGAACTGTAGAGAAAGGGTAGGACAGAAAAGATTCCTCACTGGCTATGGAGTCAATGTGAAATGTCAGTGACTAGACCAATCTGACTCCATGATTGTTCCAATGTCAAGGGCAAAAAGTACTGTACAAAGACTTGGAGAATGGAGCCGGGCGGTGGTGGCACATGCCTTTAATCCCAGCACTCGGGAAGTAGAGGCAGGTGGATCTCTTTGAGTTCGAGGCCAGCCTGGTCTACAGAGTGAGTTCTAGGACAGGCACCAAAACTACACAGAGAAACCTTGTCTTGAAAAAAAAAAAAGACTTGGAGAATGGGACTGGAAAGTTGGTTAAGTGGTTAAGAGCACTTGTTGCTCTTGCAGAGGACCTGGGTTCAATGCCCAGTACCTATATGGTCACAATCATCTGTAACTCCGCATCTAGATCCAACACCCTCTTCTGACTTCCTTAGGCTCCAGGCACACGTGTTGCACATAGACACACAGGCAAAACATTCATACATAAGCAAAAGACTCATACACATAAAATAAATCTTTTTTTTAAAGAGTCTTGGAGAATAATATCTGACTGACTGTGCCATTTCCTGGGATTGAGAATACAAGATGATGTCCTGGTATTTTGATTATGTTGGCCAATTGAGTTTGGGCTGTAAGGAGTCTGAGATGCACATGGGATTATGAGGTGATGTCCAACATGACTAGATGAGAGAGGACAGCTCAGAACTCCATGAACGAGAATTTGCAGACTCGAGAGTCGTCAGCACATGCAGGTTTGAGTGAAAGCATTGCTCCAAGACAACATGAAGCCAGGGGAGAAGAAAGCAAGATGGCCTTCCAGAGTCTTAGGACCCTGAAGTACTGAGGAAAAGAAGGGGGGCCAAGAAAAACTGCCAGAGATCACTAAAATTAAAAAATAGGCATTGCATTTGTTTTGTTTGTGAATGAGGGGGAGAGTCGTTGTGGGTGGGTAGGTGTGTGGGTGTGGTGTGAATATCACGGTGTGCACATGGGGAGATGAGAAGACACCTTGTGGGAGTCAGTTTTCTCCTTTCATCATGGAATTGGACACTGACCAAGAGACCCGTTCAGCAAGCAGACAGCTATGATTTTATTGGGGAGTGTGAAGATATTCTTAGGACCTCTACTCTGTTTGAAGAAAGCGTTCAACATATAGGTCAGAAGAGAATGATATAAAAACAATCCCAAACTACAAATAACATGACAAAGAAACTCGGTATGGCAAGATCTTCTCACAGCAAGGAAGAAAGAACACAGGTGGTGTAAATGGCTGCCCAGGAGGGATGATGGTTTCTCCTTTGCCCCTTTCTACATGAGAATGAAGACCAAGCTATAGCCCCCCGCCCAGATGTCCACCTGAAAACAAGGCAAAGCAGATGTGCAGGAGAAAGTGCTGCACTTGGAATCAGGGTTCCATCAGCCCTACCACTGATACACCTTCTAAGATGGAAAGTTCTTTTCCCAGAAACTCAAGAGGGAAGGTTCCTCAAATAACCAGTCATGACTCACTAACTCTGTCTGTCTCTCTTTCTCTCTGTGTGTGCGCACAAGTGCGTGCGTGCGTGTGTGTGTGTGTGTGTGTGTGTGTGTGTGTGTGTGTGTGTGTGTGAGTGTTGTCCTGGCTGTCCTGAAACTTGCTCTATACAGCAGTAGACTGCTTTCAAGCTCAGAGTTCAGCTTGCTTCGTGCTTGGATTAAAAGAAAGGACCACCACACCTGGTAATTTTTTAATACTATTTTTCTTTTTAAAGGTTATAATATAGTTACATCATTTCTCCCTTCCCTTACCTCCTTCCCAACCCTCCCATGTATGTCCCACCTTGCTCGCTTTCAAATTCATGGCCTCTTTGTCTTTAATTGTTACAAATGCACATAAATACAACCTGCTCAGTCTGCATAATGTATATATGTTACTTGTATGTATATGACTATTTCAGAGCTGACCATTTGGTATTGGATAACCAACCGGTGTGCTCTTCCCTGGGGAACACTATGTCTCCCACTCACAGCATCCTTAGTGGCAGTAGCTTTTTGTCTCAGGTTGAAGCCTAGTTGAAACCTTCTCCTTCCCTATTAGCACATCTGCTGGTGTTGTCCTTATTCGGGTCTTGTTTAGGCAGCCATGTTGGTGAGCTTTCATGAGTATAACTTCTCTGACGTTTCTTTCTTTCTTTCTTTCTTTCTTTCTTTCTTTCTTTCTTTCTTTCTTTCTTTCTTTCTTTCTTTCTTTCTTTCTTTCTTTCTTTCTTTCTTGGTTTTCCTCTGAGATTTCTAGGAGACAGAATCTCACAACAAACTGCCAGTGCCTCAGGCCCTTACTGTCTTCCCCTCTCTTTTTCCACAATGGCTCCCGAGCTGTACATGGAGAAGTTGTGTTTTTGACGTATCATTTGGGACTGGGCTCTACACATCTTCATTTTGATGGGTTGTGGTTTTCTGTAATGATCTTTGTTGCAAAGGGAAGTTTCTTTGATGAGAGCCTGCCGTGATGTTTTAAAAATAAGTTTTATATGAAATAATTGGCTGTGTGGCTTTTAGTTGACTCACCATTCGGTTGTTATTGTTGGCCATGCAACATATTTCCTAGTTACAGCACAGCAATATACCAAACTCATACAGGACCAGGCATCAATTTTTTAAATACAAAAAAACTCAAAATGGGTGTGGTGGCATGTGCCAGCAATGCCAGCATTTAGGAGGCAGAGGCAGAAATGGATTTTTATTATTCAAATTCAGAAAAGCCAGGGCTGCAAACTGAGACCTTCTCAAAACAACAGCAAATAAACAAAAGCAAACAAGCAAAACAAAAAAAGTTCCAAAGGAATGCTGTTGTGGTTCTTGGACACTGGTTTTTGTTTTGTTTTGTTTTGTTTTTTTAACATAATCCTATCTTCTTGGGGCCCTGGGCTGCAAGGAAAGCAGAACATCTCTGCTGGTGGTTTCAAAGAGGAACTCAAGGCCTGGTGATAAACACCTTTAATCTCAAGACTCAGGAAGCAGAGGCAGGTGGGTCTTTGTGAGGTCAAGGTCAGCAAAGACTACACAATGAGACCTTATCTCAAAGAGAGAGAGAGAGAGAGAGAGAGAGAGAGAGAGAGAGAGAGAGAGAGAGAGAGAGAGAGAGAGAGAGAGAGAGAGAGAAGTAAAGTGTTACAGGAAGCCCGTTAAATTCTTAACCATCTTTTCAGAATAACTCTTAGAAATACTGCTTCACCTTCCCTCTGCTGGCATGGGAGATAAACTAACTGCATACTGGCTCAGCCCTCTCCTGCCGGCCTGAGAAGGAAGCCCACGCAAGGTGGAAAGCCAGGCCAGGAAAATCACAGAAACGGGGTTGAGTTAGAACCCTGTGACGACGTCTCACAGCTTGATCAGATTTGGGTCGAATCTTGTTTCTTCCCAAGCAGAGCTGACTGGTCGAGACGTGCTGCTGAAACCCAGGGAAGGGGAAAGGTGAAGTGGGAATCCATGAGATGTCTGGAGCGGTTCCTGGAAAGTGATGAAAGGCCTAAGAGACATCCAAAAGGTGTCAACCACGCGGCCTTGAAAGAGCCGTTTTCAGAGTTGTAGCTATGGTGGGGCACGGTCCACACTGCAGGGGCTGAGCACTCAGTCATCGCTCTTCGGCAAAGTTTGACTACGATGTGAAGCAGATTGCAGCGTAGGTGTTGCTTCTGAGGATGACAGCTAGTCGGCGGTGGAGCTCCAAGGTCCTTGCTGTTATCCCCCTGCCCCTGGCCCTCAAGTTGATAGGCAATCTCAATGGAGACAGTTCTGCAGGTCAACCGTGGTCCATCGTCCTCCAGGATCTGCGGTGAGGGAAACTTCAGCATGTCACCTGTTGACCTCTGCGGTCAATACACAAGACCAAAGCAGGCAGGATGAGCCGGAAGCAGTTCATTAGAGGAAACGGAAGCGCTTGAAGAAACGCGGGCAGGAGGCTATTTTAGAATGGTCATATGGGGCAGCGGAAGGAATCAAAGGAGGAGGATAGAAAAACTATTAAAAAAAAAAACATTGAGTAGGATGCTGTTGACGACTACTTAACGTGGAACAGTGTAGAACAGCTGGGAGTTGGACCTGGGGATACAGCATTTACCCTATATAAACAAGGCCCTGGGTTCAATCTGTAAGAGAGAGAGACAGAGAGAGACAGAGAGAGAGAGACTGAGACTCAGCACTGGTAAGGAAAAATCCAAGTGAAAACATTAAATTACAGAGGAAGATATGTGCTTTGCTCTCTCATGAAATTTAAAATAGGTGGAATTATTTGTATTTATTAAGAACAAGAGGGTTGAGAATGTCTGATGTGACATTTCAAAAAAAGGCAATTTCATGTGTGTCACACACTGCCTTGTAAGGTGAAGTTTTGTAAGAAGAACATTTGAATTTTTTTTTTGCATGAAAAATTAAGTACCTGAAGAAAAATGAGTCAGTTGAAAAGCAGGAACTAAATTAGTCCCAACCAGCATTCTTCCTAAACAGGTAAAAAAGGAAAGATCCTAACAATGAGTATGTTGAATGTCCTAACCTCACATTAAGATTGACAAGTGCAGATATGCTCTTGGAGCATTTTGTTTGTCTGTTTGTTTGTGACAGGGTTCTCTGTCTAGCTTTGCACCTTTCCTGGAACTCACTCTGTAGCCCAGGCTGGCCTCAAACTCACAGAGATCTGCCTGCCTCTGCCTCTTGGAGCATTTTTAACTCGACTTGTTGTTTGATATGTAAAACTACTCATGTTAAGTCAAGTTTACCCAAAGTAACTTTATAGTCACCACTTGACTAAACTTGGTATGCTGTGTTTTATTATTCTTTTTGTTTGTTTGTTTGTTTTCAGAGACAGGGTTTCTGTAGTTTTGGGTGCCTGTCCTGGATCTCGCTCTGTAGACCAGGCTGGCCTCAAACTCACAGAGATCCACCTGGCTCTGCCTCCCTTTCCTCCTGCCAAATCCTCCCGTGTACTCCTCCTTTCTCTCTTTCAAACTCATGGCTTCTTTTTTTTTCATTAATGTTATATATATATATATATATATTCATTATATATGTACACATTATATACATTTATATTTCTAAATACATGGGTACAGCCTGCTCAGTTACTTGTATGCATGTTTCAGGCAGGGCTGACCACTTGGTATTGGATAACCTGTTGGTGTGCTTTTCCTAAACAGTAAGATCGCTGTGATGAAACTGCCTGCCATTGCAGAAGTTCCATCTAGATATTTGCACATGTGGAACGCACCTGGTGATGCTGGGGAAGGAAGGAAAAACCAGACAAACGTGGCTGCGAAAGCATACTATGCGTGGACCATCAAACAATTCAGCTGAACTCCCCAGTAACTTGGTCATTCACCTTAGAAGCAAGAAAAAAGTAAGCCACATACATTCGAGCAGGACACTCTGTGGTTTAATGAAAAGACATTGATGGATTCAATAAGCAGGAACCCAGTAGATGCCTGCAAAGCCAGACACTGAGGACCCAGTGCTAAACCACTTCCGCACCTCTATACAAACACAAAGTCATTTTCAAAGCATTCATTCCGTTCATTTATTCTTTAAAACTATCTTTTCGCTTTGGAGACCAGGCTGGCCTTGAACTCACAGAGATCCGCCTGCCTCTGCCTCCCAATTGCTGGGATTAAAGGTGTGTGCCGCCGCCGCCGCCCCCACCACCACACAGAGAAACCCTGTCTCAAAAAACCACAAAACAAAAACCACTGTCTTTTCTAGCTGGGCAGTGGTAGTGCAAGCCTTCAATCGCAGCAACCTGGGAGGGAGAGGCAGGTGGATCTCTGAGTTTGAGGCCAGCCTGGTCTACAGTTCCAGGACAGGCAGGATTACACAGTGAAATCACTCTGTCTCGAAAATAAAATAAAGTATCTCTTCTTCATTCTTTGGCAATTCCATGTGTGTCTATAATATAATGTATTCCATATATGCACCATAGTCATACCTACCCCTAGCCTCCCCACTGCGTGTGTCTGCTGAGTCCAGTGGATGGGTTAATGGAGCCTTATGGAATGTTGACTGGTCTTGGCTCAACCTGGTGCAGGTAACCACAGTCACAGTGGTTCATGAGTGGAACAGCCATGACATGTCCAATAGACAGTATTTCATAACACCCTACACACACAAGAACATTTTAGCATTTTATCAATGTACTGTCAGCTCTTTTTATTTCTATGTAACTAAATCGTAGTCATTTCAAATCTACCCTATCTTCCAAATCACACATCATTAAATTATCCCAGCAATGCCCTTTAGCCATAGGCTATCGGTGGTTCATTGAATGATCAACCCTTGCACATTGATTGCTTTATCAGCTCTTAACTACCAAGGGCAATTTTTATGTTCTTTCCCTCTAGATAATCCAGCAGCATGCCAGCTGTCACCTTCTCAGTCTCATAGAGAATCCCCCTAGTACACAAGATAAGCAACACTACTTGGATCCAGATGTGAATCCATCTCTGAGTCATTTTGAGTCAGGAACAGAGTGACAGGTGTGTGTGATTTGGTCCTCCATTTGAAATACAGGCAATTCCCAACAGCCAATGATTTGGCTTATAATTTTCACAACCTGAAGAAGAAAGTGATATACATTGAGTGGAAACCATGCTATAGACACAGTGATCTGACTACGCACACACACACACACACACATCATAGTCCCCAACTGTCAGCTAAGGCAAGCATTCTGATATGTTTATGATAGGTGATCTTTGGGGTGCTGGGATCTAACCCAGGGCCTCATGCGCACGGCACAAACCCTTTACCACTAAGCAGGGTAGAAAAATCCGAGCCAAATGACTCTGCAAGCAAAGGTACTTGTTATGCAAGCCTGGTGATCTGACTTCAGTACCCCAAACCCAGGTCAGGTAGGAGGACAGAACCAACTCTAGAGTGAAACTGTCTCCTGAGCTTCATACACATGCCTCAGCATGAGTGCCCTCCTCCACATCATCCATCATCGGTGTGTACACACACACACACACACACACACACACACACACACACACACGAATTACTAAATACAAATAATAAAAATTCAGGTGTTCCTTGGACTGTAATGATTAGACTATGTCATGAGTGGAAAATAGAGTATAGTATAGTGTTTATAGATTTCAAACCACCACAGCTTCTAAAACCCAACTTGCCTTTGAGACCCTACAAAACCAGTCCTATCACCCCAGGGCCTCTGGGCTAGCAAAACAGCCCAGAACTCAAGACCTCTGACCTCCGTCTTGGGTCCATTCCAACTAAACAGTATGGGAGGGGACAGGCAGAGGGAGAACAGCCAGAAAAAAACTATTTACAATAAGGCGTAGAGACAGAAGATGTGGCTCCAACAATTTGGTCTATACTCATCCCCAACCATTACAGGAAAACACACAATGCACTGTTTCCAGAAGAAAAATATACATGCATGGTCAGTAATGAAGCCCGTCTACAGCCTATGTCTAAGCATATGCCACACAGAGTGCTAACAATGCAGGAGTAACTAAGGTCTGCAGGACCTCTGCCCTCAGACAGCTTGCCAACTCAGCAGATGAACAAACACTCTCCAAGAAAGTCAAGGCTCTCAAGTAAGACTGTCAGATGGCTTTTCTTTCCAGTTTGGGGAGTTATTTCCACAAAGAAAGGAGCAAGCCAGAGCTTTGAAACATTTTTATTATAAACAAAATAGAGGGCTGGGGGTATAGCTCCATCGTTAGAGGGCTTACCCAGAATGCTCTAAGCCCTGTGTCTGGTCCCCTGATCACACAAAACCAGCTGTGGTGGCAGATGCCGATAATCCTGGCACTTGAAAAGTGGTACGGAGATCAGAAGTTCAAGGTCCTCATCAGCAACAGAGAGACTTTGAGGCCAGGCTGCGCTATTTTGAGACGATTTTAAAAAGAAAGAAAGAAACAGAAGTGAAATTTGACAGCACATTTCCCCCCTTCAAAGATTTGCCTCAACAGAGTCCTTAAACGTACAGACTTCCAGAATTTAGAAACATATAAACAGCCCTTTGGCTGCCGGTGAGTACGGTGCGCGTGCCTGTGAGTCCAACATTCAGAAGGGAGGAAGGGAGGGAGGGAGGGAGGGAGGGAGGGAGGGAGGGAGGGAGGGAGGGAGGGAGGGAGGAAAAGAAAGGAGAAAAAGAAAAAATTTAAAAAGCAATGCTCGCTAGACAAGAGTCACATTCAAAGAAAAAAATATAAAATATATTTTTAAATAAGATGGTACAGAACAAATTCAGTTTTAAAAAACTGAATATTTCAGTTATTATTTACATAATAATTCCATCACAAATTTTATTTTACATTTTTTACATTTTACAGCCATAGTAAATGTCTGTGTGAAGGTCAGAGGAAACTTTCGGGAGTCTGGTCTCTCCTTCTACTATGTGGGGATCGAACTCTGGTCTTCCAGCTTGGAGTCAGGAGCCTTTACACTCTGGGTCAGCCCATGTCAAAAGTCAAAAGTTCTTTATAAAATGGCTCTGATTTTTTTTTTAAAGGTGTGCGCCACCACCGCCCAGCCATTTTTTTTTATTTTATTTATTTATTTTTTTTTTTTTTTGGTTTTTTGAGACAGGGTTTCTCTGTGTAGCTTTGCGCCTTTCCTGGAGCTCACTTGGTAGTCCAGGCTAGCCTCGAACTCACAGAGATCCGCCTGGCTCTGCCTCCTGAGTGCTGGGATTAAAGGCGTGCGCCACCACTACCCGGCCATTTTTAAGAAGTCTTTTTGTTTTGTTTTGTTTTTCGAGACAGGGTTTCTCTGTGTAGCTTTGTGCCTTTCCTAGATCTCACTCTGTAGACCAGGCTGGCCTCGAACTCACAGAAATCCACCTGCCTCTGCCTCCTGAGTGCTGGAATTAAAGGCATGCACCACCACCGCCCGGCTTTTTTTTTTTTTTTTTTTTTCTTTTTTTTTTCATTATTGCTATTACAAGCTGGATAACATTCGTATGAATTTCTTCACAGTAAGTATATTTCATTTATTTATATACTTGGCATCCATTATGTTTAAATTCTGGGGTTTTTGTTTTGTTTTGTTTTACTTAGTTTTATCTGTCTGTCTGATTATATGCTATCCTCCTGGGGATTGAGCCTAAGGTCTCACACAGACTAAGAAAACACTCTGCCACTGAACACAGAGTTTTTACATCTAGCTTTTAATCTAGAAAATTCTCCAAGCAGTGGCTGTGGTATAGAACACCGTCACTAATTACGAACCCTTCAGCTCTTAGCTCCACTAAAGCAGTCTTTGTTGGAGGAATCCTGGAAGACAGTGTCACATGTTCCCGGCACAGCTCTCTATCTGACACTTTGCTTTGAAAAAAGTCTAATAATGCTGAATATTAACTATATGTTGTGATTTGATATCCGTAACTTTGTAATAATTGGCATTAACAGTGAGAAATTGTCTCCAAAGAAACCAACCAAGGGTCCAAGAGCAGGAACACGAAAACACAGGTTGAGCGTAGGGCCCAGCTGACTTTCTTGGTTGTCCTTCTGAAGGTGAACATAAACAGATACACAGGAAGCCACAGGACAGAACATTTACCTCTCGGTCAGCTCCGTCAGGGGATGAGAAAATGGAGGGCTACTGGGACATGTCACTTGCTCACGCTGCTGGGGCAGGAACATAATGCCACATGTTTCTGCTTACCCCACTAACCTGTGAAGAGAGGGCGAACATGGAAAAGGGTGAAATCCATGCCTGGGCTCACCTGCCAACCCCGCCCCCCTTTCTCTCCTTCAAAGCCCCGAATGTATGCCCTTTCTGCTGTTCTCCGTGGAAACGACTTCTCTCATTCACTCTCGTTCTCCCAGCTGTCGGAGAGTTTAGCCAGAATACGTTTGTCTAACTCTTTGGCTCTTGCTTAGAGCATCATTAGGAGGAAGCATGAAGATGGCTGAGAGGGTGACAGCCCTTGCCACGCAAGCCTGATGACCTGAGCTCCAGGTCGGGAGTGCACGTGGATGGGAAGAACCAACTCCACACAGTTGTCCTCTCTCTCTCTCTCTCTCTCTCTCTCTCTCTCTCTCTCTCTCTCTCACACACACACACACACACACACACACACACACACACACACACACACACACGTACACAGGAAAGGAAATTTTCACAGAATAGTAACAAGTCTTCGGCTGGACAGATGGCTCTGCAGTTAAGAGCACTGGCTGCGACTCGAGAGGACCCGGGTTCAATTCCCAGCACCCACATGGCAGCTCACAACTGTCTGTAACTCCTGTCCCAGGGAATCTCACACCCTCTCACACAAGCATACATGCAGGCAAAACACTAATCAATATAAAATACAAATAAATAAATTTTTAAAAAAAAGAATAGTAACAATTCGTAAATGTAGCCCAGTCATTTTTGGTTTTTCAATGATCAATTCTTCCTACATTATAAATTCTATTTTTTTAAAAGACAAGTAAAACATCTGTAGCCTCAAAACAAAATGCCCGGAAACAAAGCACAGGCCACAGTAACAATGGCTCTGCCTTTTGCAGGGTGTTTTCTGGTGCTGTATTACCAACTTCGTCTTAGTATTTCTTTCCCACTTGTTATAATTCAGTGATGGGCTGGGTTCTAAGAAAAACAGAAACTAAGACGTGGTCTCATAAAACAGAATCCCAGTATGAACCTGAAACGCTGACAGGGTCCTGTGACTGCAATTTTGTCCCCTCAGAGCGGGGCTCCTTTTCATGTCCTGGGAGAGTTCAGGGAGGGAGTGTGAGCGAAGGGACAGACAGTGACTAGAAGGGGCATCAAATTTCAGAACTGGGGCACTGAGTTGTCCTTACAGCCCCCAAATTAAATTCTGAGATGCAAGAGCCTGCTGACTCGGAGCACACTTGAAAGGGCAAAGGCGAGGTCCCCGGACCCCATAGCGTTTCCATTGAAAATCAGGGCGAACAGCTGAAGGAATCCAACCAAGAGCTCCCAAAGCAGGGTAGAGGTTGAATCCTATGAATTGTGATCAAGAAGAAAAAGAGGGGAAACGTCTTCCTATATACCCACACTCCAGGGAAACAACAAAATTAGGCAGGCATGCGTTGTGATGATCCAGTTTGAGGGTGGCAAAAAAAAAAAAAAAAAAAAAAAAAAAAAAAAAAAAAAAATGAAAAGCAGCTCTTTCAAAACAAAATTTTTCAACTGCACATAGTGGCAGACACACATACAAAAGAATGAATGTTCCCTGATTCAGTATCATTTTGTTTTTAGCCACAAACACACTAAAGACTAAGTGCTGGTGTTTTCTATTCCAGGATGCAAAGAGAAACGTAGTTTCTACTTTATATCCTTGGCCTTAACTTCTAACTTAAGAGTTTTGAAAAGCATCCAGTTTGTCCTAGACCGACACACAAAGTGATGTCACGGAGTAGAATCGACATGCAGGTCATGATCAAAGTCGGAGGCAACCTCAGACGCGTCTCACTGCCCTGTGGTCCTGCTAAGGGCCAGGATGAAGGGCTGAGGCAGCAGAGGGCCTTTCCATTCTTGAGTTGGGCCTTGCAGACAGACCCCCGTGCTGTCTGTGGGACTGAGCTATGACTCTTTGCATCTCTTACCGTCCAGATGCCTGGATCTGATGGAACTTAAGTTCCCAGAAGTAAAGACGGAGGGCCTCACACATCACTGCTGGGTGAGAGTCAGCTAGCCCACCCAGCGCCTGTGGCCTCCAGGAAGTGTGTAACAAGAATGCAGCCTGCGGATTCCATCCTCGGGCAGCTTAGATGCCAAGAGATTCCCAAACTCTGGAGAATCAAAAGCATTTATTGGTGTCTCTTATTGATGAGAAGCCATGATAGTGACTGCATACTCTGATGTGAGAAGGGAGGGAGTGATTAAATCACAGTAAGCTGCTTGTGACTGCTTTAAATGGCAGGTTAGTGACGGGACAGGTATTTCCGGGTCCTTACTGCACAGTCGAGTCATATAGGGAAGTTCACAGCTAACTAGGCCAGCACAGCTAACTGCCTTACCTAATTTAGCCATTTAAGGCCTTCTGCCGCCGCCCACCCCCCCATCTCAGAAGCTGGGCGGTGGGGGAGATTGAAAGGGAAAGCGACATAATGGAATTACACTGGCCACTGTTCTGTCTTGAAGGAAAGATGCCAGCTTGTGTATTTATCTCCATTCCAGCACCTGCTCGGCATTTCAGTGGGTGATATTTCACAAAAACACACGCAGCCGACAACAGACAACCGTTGGCATAATAAAGCTAATCTGAGGAGCTACGACACTAAGTTGTGTTTTTCTAAAAAAAAAAAAAGTCTTTTCCCCCATCTTCTCTTAATGGTCTTCAGGAGAAGAATTGACAGAATTTTTTCTTGTATTTTTTTTTTTTTTTTGTCTAGGTACCCGACACTGGCTTCTAATTCTAAATAGTCAAGGATGATGTTGAATTCCTAATCTTCCCTCTCCTACCTCCTGACACTGAAATTTATTTATTTATTTATTTATTTATTTATTTATTTATTTATTTATTTATTTTTGAGCATCAAGTGGTTCTTGAGCAGGGGGATGCATTTGGGGTGAGGAAAGATACCAGCTTATATATTTATACCCATCTTAACAGCTGCTCCGTGTTTTATCCCGTGATGTGTCTGTGTTGTAGCTGTATGTGGTGGCTCGGGCCTGTAATCCAAGTACTTGGGAGTTGAGGAGCTGACGTAGGAGAACTGCTAGGAGTTTAAAGCCAGGCTGGGGTACCTTGTGAGTTCCCGGGGCCAGCCTGGGCTACAGAGCAGGCCTTGCCTGATCCTCATTCCCCACCCCCACCCCCATCATCTCAAAAAAAAACAAACAGTTAAACAAAAAGTCTGTATCGTCAACTCATCTTTCCAGGGCTGCCAAATAAATACTTAAGGTGTGGCTCAAAGTTCTCTCACTGTCCCATACAAGCAGCTAGAAAATATTGGAACTTCTGGAATGCAGATGATGCCAGATGTTTATTATCTTGAAAGAAAAAGACACCATAAATACCAAGCAGTGACTGGAAGAGCATCCTCAGGGCCAGTCATGGTCCTTGCTCTTTTCCATACATTATCACATTTAATCTTTACAATAAGCTGCAGGGCAAGTGAAACTTTTCCTGCTCTACAAGGGAGGGACAGGAGTTTCTAAAGATGAAGTATCTTATGCCGGGAATTCTCATTAGCAAGTGCACTAAACTCATGTCTACGTGGCTATGTGTGCGTTCCAAGGTACTGTTCTCTACTTCCTCGTTAATCAGGTTCAGCGGCAGGGAAACTCACTCAGAGGCACCCTCAGACAGGAGACTCTTTGCAGAATTCTTCAATCTCAGAGTGCTCTCCTCTACACAGTATTTGTTTGTTTGTTTGTTTGGTTTGGTTTTTGGTTTTTCGAGACAGGGTTTCTCAGTGTAGCCTTGGCTGTCCTGGAACCCGCTGTGTAGACCAGGCTGGCCTTGAAATCACAAATACCACCTGCCTCTGCCTCCCGGGTGCTGGGATTAAAGACATGCACCACCACCATCTGGCCTGTATTTTACTTTATTTATTTATTTTTTTTTATTTCCTTCCATTTTTCAGACCAAGATTCATGCAGCTCAGGCTATCCTGGAATCCACTATACAACCTAAGGATAACCTTGAGCTTCTGATCTCCCTGACTGTACCTCCCCAGTGCTGGAATTGCAATGAAATGCTACACCCCATTTTATGCCGTGCTGGGGATCCAGTGCCTCATGTGTGCTAGGCAAGCACTCTACCAATTAGCCCCTTCACTGTGTTTTAATTACTTCAATATCCCAGACATTAATTTGCTCAGATAGCTAAGCTCTGCTACCTGTTGGGGAGTTTAGAGAGCAAGAGAAAATTCAAAGAAAGCCTGGATTGTCACAGTGGGACTTTATGATAAGAAAAAATATACAAGTCAAAAATCTCAAGTAATGCCATCAAATGTAATGGATCGGTGACGTGGCTTAGGCATAGCACCTGCTATGGTGTCGAATGTGCTGCCTCCTCCAGCTACATATCAGTCAGTTCTGCAGCAGCTATTGTCCCATGTGGACCGAATTACGCCTTATTCTCGCTCTCAGACAGAGAGAAAGGACAATGGTGGTGATAAGGTCTATGTTACGAAAAACACAAGAAATTAGTCAAGAAATGGAGCTCTCATTTTCATACAGACTCTAAGATTATATATCAAAATGTGTGTGCCCTTGGAGCAGGGGTTCTAGATTAGTCAACCTTGGAAAGACAACCAAGTTAATCTTCTGTTTTGTTTTGTTTTTTGAGACAGGGTTCCTTTCCTGGAACTCACTCTGTAGTCCAGACTGGCCTCGAACTCACAGAGATCCTCCTGGCTCTGCCTCCCAAGTGCTGGGATTAAAGGCGTGTGCCACCCCCGCGCCCCGGCCCCAAGTTAATCTTGACTGAGTTCCAGACATTCAAGATTGTAGAACACACTTCCAAGGACACTGTGGACAGCAGTAAGAAGCAGAAATCAAATTAGTGAGTCATCTTTTTTTGTTTGTTTTTTTTTTTTGAGACAAGATCTCTATATACACATGACTGTCCTGGAACTCACTTTGTAGATCAGGCTGGCCTTGAATTCAGACATCTTCCTGCCTCTGCTTCCAGAGAGCACTGAGGTTAAAGGCATGCACCATCATGCTTAAGTCAACTTTTGTTATGTTTTGTTGAGACAGGGACTTGCTTTATAGCTTTGGTTAGTCTATTACTCACTATGTAGCCCAGGATAGCCTCAGATTCACATCACTCTTCCTGTCTCTGCCTTCCAAGTGCTAGGATTACAGCTATGTACAACCATGTCAAGTCAGAATGAATTGGAGAGAATGTATCATTAACTATGGTGGACTAAACGCCTGTGTTGGTCTCCCCTTGCTCTTGAATTCCCTAAAATTTCAATATTAAGAGCGTTGTAAATGTGACTATTTCCAAAGGTGAAGTGAATAGGATAGAAACAGGGGACAGGTAATTTAAGGACAGAGATCACATTAAAAGGACAAATGCCAATTGTGAAGAAAGACGTCCAGGACAGTCCTAGAGAGCTCCGTCCCAAGAGCAGCAATTGAAGGAGCCCAGCAGCAAATGACGTTGCTTCACCCTGGGCAGCAAAACTGAGTATTTCCTTTCATCTTCAAAAGTGACCTTGTGCCTAGGGTGTTACTCAGTGGAGAGCATCTGGCGAGCATGAGAGAAGTCTTGGGCTTATCCTGGGGGGTTGGGGAGGCGGCTAAGAAAGGAAGGACCAAGATAAAAGTGAAACAGAATCCGGTGAAAATCTGTTTAGAAGAAATTAACATCACACACACACACACACACACACACACACACACACACGCACGCACGCACGCACGCACGCACGCACTCTCTCCAGAAGATGCCTCTTGCCCCAGTAACCAAGCTACTGCTTTTTCCCCCTTGCCACTGCCCGGCGGAAGAGTGAAGCTTTCCTCTCTTAATGAGAAAGATGCTGAATCTCTGGACTGAGGACCCCAGCTACAGTGCAGAACGCGGTTTCACTATAAAAACAGGGGGGAAAAAAAGATGAATGTGCTATCATGGAAATGTTTGGAGATGTTCAGATGTGTTTGTAACCATGGAGGTCGGCTTGGAAGATACGGCAAGAGGACCTCCCCACCAAATCGAGTGAGGCGAGACAGAAGATCCAAAAACAGTGCAGTCAGCGCAAGGGAGAGGCCAAAGGGGACATAAGAAATACGGAGACGCTCAGCTTGATGGTTGTGTACTAGGAATAAGGAAAGAGACGGATGGCAGGTTCAGAGACCCCCAAGAGATGTGTCCAAGAAGGGACAGACTCCCGGAAGTCTTAGAGTGTCCTCATGGGGATGCCCATGGAAGACAAGGGCAGCAGCAACCCAGGAATGCCTGTGGGGAACAGAGTAAAGGGACAGGAACTGGGTGTGGCTCGGTGGGTCAAGTACTTGCCACATACCATAACAACCTGAGTCCAGATCCCAGCACCTACTACCTAAGAAGCTGGGCACAGCAGCACACTTCTATAACCCCAGTGCCGGAGGGGCACAGACAGGAGGTTTCCTGGAGCCCAACAAACTCACAGGTTCAGTGAGAGAGGCTGTCTCAAAGCTAAAGCTGAAGACTGATCAAAGGAGCCGGTAGTGGTGGGCACGCCTTTAATCCCAGCACTCGGGAAGCAAAGGCAGGTGGATCTCTGTGAGTTCAAGACCAGCCTGGTCTACAGAGCGAGTTCCGGGACAGGGTCCAAAGCTACACAGAGAGGAAAAAAAAAAAAAGTGACCAAAGAAGAGAAATGACAGTCTCATATACACATGAATACAAGTGCATGCATGCAAGAGTGCACGTGTGCGTGCATATACACACACACACACACACCACACGAAGAGGCTAGGCATAGCAATGAGTGCATGCCTTAATCCCAGCATCAGGAGGCTGAGGCAGGAAGACTGATGCAAGACTGAAGTCATCCTGGGCTACTAAGCAGGGCAACCTGGCCTGCACTGTAAGAGTAAAGCATAAAGAGCAAGGCAGTTATGTCTTCCACAGACTTTTTCTAAGTGGCTCAAGAAAGGGGAAACAATCGTGTCTACTACCTAACCACGGTGTAAGAAGATTCACTTGGCTAAGAACTCCTAATTTGGGAAAGGCTGAGGATTAGATGAAATTGTAGTGTAGGGCAGGTGAGGAGATGGGTGTGGGGGAGTTAGAGAATGGCCAGAGGGAAATCTTATTCTTCTGTTCTAGAGCAGGAAGTGGGTAGATCATTGAAGAGGCTAGCTGCAGCAACACCAGCAATGCTTAGCTAAGGATGTGCACGTAACTTCCAAATGAATCAGCTCAACATTGGAAGAGAGACTGCTTCTAGAGGAAATAGAAGGGAAGTATTTACTCTTTTCAAGGTTGTAACAAAATACCTGACCAAACCAACTTAAGGGAGCAATTGTCTGCACTCACAGGTCGGGTGCTGTCTGTCATGCCATGAGGGATGGATCGTATCAGCTCTGGGGCTGCTCACTTGGCATGTGCAACCAGGAAGCAAAGAGAGATGAACATTGTTGGTCTCATCTCTTTCTCTTCTTCGTTCAGTCTGGAACCCTTGCTCACGGGGTAGGGTCACAAATATTTAACATGGGTCTTCCCTGCCCAGTCAAATCTTGCTGGACACTACCCTTGGTCTGTTTTTCCTTGAAGAATCACAGCTTGAACAAGCAGGAAACCCTCCTTCTTAACTGTCCATCCCATGACATTTCCCTCTTGAAGATGAGTTTACTGTCAGAAATACAGCACAAGAGGCAATCGACATGCTTAAGGAGGAGGATGTGACAAATCTAAGTAAAGGAAGGATTAACCGTGTGGCTACTAGAACAGTTTGAAAGAAGGGAATTCATAAAGCAAGGACAGGACATCATAGAAGGGAGGGGGTGTGTCCGAGTTTGAAAAGGAGCTAAATGAAATACTGGAAATGGAAATCTATTACTCGGCTTTCCAAGGGACTTAAGGAACATTTACTTGAGCTCCATGTCAGGACCTAGAGCAAAGTACAGTTTAGAAAACCTAACTGTGCTCAGTCAAAGTCCTCAGGAGAAGCTACCATCCCTGAGTTCTCGGGAGTTCCCATGTCATAATTTCAAACAGTTATTAGCTGGCTAACTCTGGCCTCTCAAAAATGCCAACAATCGTGTTCTCGGTAGGCAGACAAGCAGAAGAGGCAAAGAGGTGGCTGTAAGTATAAACAGCAGAAACAGCTAGAGGAAAGCCCCTGAAGACAGGTGACTATGGAATAACTAGTAGGCAGAAGACAATAGTTTTTAGGTTAATTACATTTTAAAGCCTATGGGCTTCACGCCTTTGCAAAATGCCCATCCAAACGCTCTGCTATCGTTTTTATAAGCTCTCCTCATTACCATGTTTTATTATGCACTTGTGAATATCTGTAGTCCTTGAAGCATTAGAAGCCCTGTACTTGCTCTTGGAGGAACTTGGTAACAAAAGTCCTCATTTCAAACAAGATGGAAGGTGAGAACTGATAGTGGAGGTTGCCCTGTGACCTCCATGTGTGCACTGTGACCTCCATTCATGTGTGCACTGTGACATACATTCGTGTGTGCACTGTGACCTCCATCCGTGTGTGCCCTGTGACATACATCCATGTGTGCAATGTGACGTACATCCATGTGTGCACTATGACATACATCCATGTGTGCACTGTGACCTCCATTCATGTGTGCACTGTGACATACATCCATGTGTGCACTGTGACCTCCATTCGTGTGTGCACTGTGACATACACCCATGTGTGCCCTGTGACCTCCATTCGTGTGTGCACTGTGACATACATCCATGTGTGCACTGTGACCTCCATTCGTGTGTGAACTGTGACCTCCATCCGTGTGTGCACTGTGACATACACCCATGTGTGCATCAAGGAGGACAGAGGTGATGAAAGTGAGGGAGGAGAAAATGAAAGCTAGGAATAGTCGCTTGTGTCTGCCATCTTAGCACACGGGAGATGAAGGCAGGCGGATTGCCAAGGGTCTGAGGCCAGCCTGGGCTACAGAGGGAAAGTCTGTATAAAATTTGTAAAAAGCAGGGAGGGGCATGTGTTTAAGTGGGGATACGTGTGCACGCAGGCATGAAGCTAGAAAGGATCCTGAGGGGGGAGAAGAGGTCTCCATGTCGGGGAGTGGGGAAGACATGGCTAAGGGGGTGGGGGGCAGCGCGGGAGAAGCAGGGGGACAGGAGGTGGGAGGGAAGATGATGGATCAGCTGGAAGGCCACAAGAAAATCTACTGCTAGCAAACAGAATCGTTACAAAAGCCGCAGACGTGATAGCTCACACCTGTGCCCAGGTCTGCACAAAGCAGCCACCTAATTGCATCCCCTGCTCCTCCCGAGAGTCCCGTAAGATCCTCATATCATCCCCATCTTCCCAAGATGGGGCCTCAAAGTAAGGGCGACTTTCACAGGTTAGCTGGCAAATCTCAGGGTTTTAATTTTTCATATATGTATGTATGTATATATATATATATATATGAAAATTAAATTATATATATATATAATTTTCATGTGAATAGGTGTGCATGTGTGTGTATGGTAGTATGTACATGTGGGTGCAAGTGCCTGTCATGGCCAGAGGCATCAGATCCCCTGGAGCTGGAGTGACAGATGGATGTGGCTGCTGGGAACTGAACGCGGGTCCCCAAGTGCTCTTAACTGCAGAGCTATCTCTCTGGCCCCAAATCTCAGGATTCTAACCCAACTTTTCTGATCCCGTGCAGACGGCTCACTGGTACACAATGCACTCAGAGCACAGAGTGGGGAGAAATGGTTGGCCCAGAAAATCCCCATCTTCCTCTTCATAGGACTGCTTTTGTTTCATACTATTTTTAAAAAAAAAATTTTAAATCAACACTAAAGCCGGGCAATGGCGGCGGCGGCGGCGGCGGCAGCGACAGCAGCGCACACCTTTAATCCCAGCACTCAGAAGGCAGAGGCAGGTGGATCTCTGTGAGTTCGAGGTCAGTCTGGGCTACAGAGCGAAATTCAGGACAGGCACCAAAACTGCACAGAGAAACCCTGTCTCAAAAAAAAAAAAAAAAAAAAAAAAACAAAGTCAGCACTAAAAAGCCACAGTTCCAACTTGCAAGATACTTCTAAGAGAGCAAGAGAGCAGAAAACTATAAAATACATAAATGATAGGGATAGTATATATTTTAAATTATATTACATTTATTTATTTGTAGGGATGGGTGTGCACACAGACCACAGCACACACATGGAGGTCAGAGGCTATAACTCTGAGGAATCAGTTCTTCACCTGGTGTGTCCCAGGGTCAAATTCGGGTCACCACAATTGGCACAAGTCCCTGCCTTTACCCACAGAGCCATCATATTGTCCCAAACATCCTATTTTTGAATGAGTCCAGCAAAGGATGGTGAGACCTCAGATAGTCAAAGACACTGGGTGAGCCCAGAAAGGGGACCTTGGGGACAGCGGGGCTCACAGAAGAGAGGAAAGCCGGCCTTTAGAGGGGTGGACTGGACAGTCTGGCTGCTGTGCCCCCATTAAGAACAGCAGTTCCTCAGCCCTGGCTCCTCTAACTTTCCAACTGCTCGAGAAGCGTCCACCGCTGAACCCTGTGTCAGCCTCCTTAGCCTTCAACTTGGGGCTAAAAACGATGGAGCCACAGTCTTCGGTCGGGGCTAAGTAAGATAATTTATGTGACACTCTTGATGCCCTTTACAGTCCCAAAGAGTCAACAAATGTCAGAAATACACATATGTATGATTCCATCTGAAGCTGAGACCATGGTGGGGGGTGTAATTACAGCCTTCTAGAATGTGAAAAGGGTTTTGAAAGGAAGATGATAACTGTTTTCCATGTTCACAGAGGAGATAACCAGAAAAAAAAAAAAAACTGGATTTAAACTAATAAGATAGCAGCGATGGCTTTTGGAACCCATTTTCGAGGGCAGCCGTTAAAAGACACTCAGTTATCTCTCTGGGCACCTTTTAGCAGAAGCCTCTCTAAGGCCAGGGTTAGCTCTTTCTAGTACTATGATGATAGGATTCTGTGACTACATAAGTTGCTATTTGCCAATAAAAACTTCCTCCTGTGTGGCCCTTTTTATCCAGTAATGATTTCCTGTTCCACTCTGGCTGCAGAACGCTTCCAAAATGTAATCAGTGTGTAGGCTGCTACGTCAAATTGCAAGCTTCAGCAATGGCGCCTAATGCTCTGGTCGTGTGCGGCGGAGCTTTTAAGCCAGCCAACACTTAAGGAACCCTAGATTTTAGCCTCAGCTGGAGTTTGGTTGGGACCTCTTCCCTTTGCAAAGCCTCAGGACCAGGTGGCAAGAATCCTCTTCAGTGTGCTCCTCGTACTGAAGGCCTCTGTCTTCTCATTAGACTCGATCCTGAATTTATCTTGAGTCCAAGCTAACTTTCGAACCCTGAACTTCAGGGTAACAACAAATTTCCTCCCGTCAGGAATTGGTTTGTGGCACCTTCTCGGCAGGAAACTTTCTCTCTTTAAATCTACATGAAGAGTGGGGGATATTCTGTCTCTACTGTTGGTTTGGTTTTGCTTTGAGGCAGGGTCTCCACCTGTAACCCTGGCTGGCCTAGAACTCGTCATGCAGCACTGAAGACCAGGCTGGCCTTAAATTCACTGTAATCCTCCTTCCTAAACATCCCCACTTCTGGGACTACGGGCATGGACCAGTATGCCTGGCTCAGCATTGGCACTCTGAGAAACTCAATTCTGGACAGGGCGCATGGACACCAGCTAAGACGAGGCGGGGAAGGGGGAGAATCAAGTCCTCCTTCAGCTAACTTGCCTGAAGCCTAAACCTTCTCAGTTTGATTCCTCCATCCCTAAGCTGCGCTGGCAGGCTGATGGCGGCCTCCCACGCTGCGTCTTTTATATCCTGCTCTCCAATCCTAACTTCCGGTCTGTATTAGCAAAGGGGCTACTTGCTCTCAGTCTGGCTGACCCTGGATTTCCCAATCCTGGACCTTGCTGGAGTGACAAAGGAAGATGTTTTATGTGTGGCCACGCCACTGAGAATGTGCGCTCCTCATACTGAATTCTGCAGGCCTGTGATGTACCACAGCACAGTAGGGCTGGAAGATCTCCTAAGGAACAAAGGGGGGTGAGGTGACCTGCTTTAACCTCAGTGGAATCAGCATCGTCCTGTCTAGGCAGGATGGCTGTTCTCTGGTCACGTGTATTAATCTCGAATCTTGTCAGGCATGGATACACACACCTGCCACCCCAGCACTTGGGAGGTAGAACCAGAAGGATCAGGTCAAGGTCATTTTCGATACATGGTGAGTTTGAGGCCAGAGATACATGGACCCCCTGTCTCAAAGGAAAAAATAAAAAGAATCAGAGCCGATGAGATGGTGGGTGTTTGTTCAGAAAGCCGGGAGGCCTGAGTTGGATCCCTGGAGACCCGACTCCACAAAGTTGTCCTCTGCCCTCCACACATATACTGCCCTCCCACACACATCATGCACACCCACACATGCACAACACACGCTCATAGTAATCGTCAATATAATAAAAACGTTAAAATCATTTAGCTCAGTGTAATGACAAACATCTGTATCTCAGTGCTCAGGGTGTTGAGGCACAAGGATCCCCTGTTCTAGGCTAGCCTGAGCTACGTAGTAAGACATGTCTAAAAAAATAAATTAATAAAATGAGTTAAATTTAAATGATAGTTTAGGATTTCTACTGCTCAGTCCCAGCTCTACTATACCATCTCTGTTGGCCAAGAAAGAGCAGCCTTAGTCATCTGCCCAGCAGAAAACCGGCGTGTGTGCAGGTTGAGGTTAATGTCACCTTGGGTTGCTTTCGGATGAGATACATCCTACAGCACACAGTAAGGGCTCACTAAGAAACCCTGTTTTCCGGTTCTGTCCATTTCCACCCCGAGCCTTCTGGAGAGAATTCCACTCCCTCTGGATGACTGGATCCGACTCCAGCCAGGCTCCTGGCTCTGACTCTCCTTCCTGCTTCAGTGATTGCTACATCTAGCTGCCAAAGAATGATTCCAGAGTGCTGCTTTCATTATGTCCCTGGGTACTTAAGACTTAATAATAATGATTCTTTAAGTGAATTAAATTAAGTCCAAACTCCTCTGCCTGCTTACAGAAGTCCCTATACTGTGGGAACTTCCTCCTCCCTCCCAGGGTCATCAGAGCTCCCCTCTTCCTGCTGAGTCTCATCCATTCCACATCCTAGCACAAGTGCATGGTCCTTTGTCCATAGCAGTCCTGTCCTGCAGGAAACATTATCCTGATATTCACCTTTTTGATGAAGCTCTCAGAACTGTCATCTGGACCCATAATCATCATCACTACCTTCTTTCGATGTCCTGAGCACACTTTACCTTTGATTAAATCTTGTCTTCCATCCTCTGTTCATTAGCTCCTGTGTCTGAATTTCATCTTCTCAAATAGACGGTAAATACCTTGAAGGTAAGAGACCACATGATACACTTTCCTTCTTAATAACTCTAGACATGCCTCTGACATAGGTACTTATTTCATTTTTGGGCTGTAACTGAAAATCTAGCCAGATTGCCAAAGAGAGATCAGGGGCATATATATGACAGGTACACCCAGTAACCCACACTGGGAACATGTACAGTTCAGTTGAATCTCATTTACCTGTTGTCTAAATATTCCAAGCATTACCCAGCCTGCAAGGAATAGGTCAGGGAATTGAAAACACTGACGTTTCTAAGTTACCTTGGGACTTGTTCTGGGACCGAGGGGGTTGGAAGCACTGATTTTCCACATTCCTGATCCCTGAGACTCATTTAGAAGTAGTGATAAGGGACATGGCCTGCTAGGTTTTCCCAGATCTCTGTGGAGAGCTGCTCTTTTGACTTGTGAAGTCTATGCAAATGATGAAAGAAGACGGTAGGAGACCTAATTACGCTCCTGTGAAAACCCAGAGCCAGCCACTACACAGTAACCCTCTGTAAAGTTACAATCCCAGTGGTAAAGTACTTTGGAATCTTTGGATGAAAGGAAACCTACATGTCCAAGACACTATTATTACTGTCATAAATAATGGCGCTTTGTGTTTTATCAAAGGAGCTCAGAGAGGTTCACAAACATTAACTAATTAGTCCTTTAAACTGAAAAGAAAACCCACCACCCTGTGAAGTAGGTAAAGAGAGAGACATTATTATCCCCATTATGCAGCCAGGGAGACTGAGAGACATGAATTCAATGATTTATCCCAAGTCACATGTCAGAGTCAAACATGTAAGCCATCCATGTCTCCTGACACCTGCTTTGAAGGGGCCACGCTGTTTCTTGCTTCTTGTGATGTGTTAAGAAATAAAGAAAGGGTTGATTACAATATAAAGAAATAAATCTTGGAAAAGTCAGTGACATCTAGCCTTTCAATAACTGTCAGGTAATAAAAAAAAAAAGCAGACACTAGGAAAACAACAGCTTGAAGGAAAGTTGTGTGGGAAGTATCGTTTCATAAATACAAAGCTTTCATCAAAACTTTCCAACAGGAACTAGGGACTCGAAGGAATCTGATATTTAATCATTGCCGTTCAGATGATTTAAAACAAAGAACTGTAATCCAGGGAGTTTTAAACAGAAACCAGTCTAACAAGTTCTGTACTTTATTTCTGAACTCTGTTTCCTCATTTTCCGTGTTCTCAGGAATCTTTTAAGCATTTATCCATGTGATGAAAATGTCACATGGAAGATATAAATATTACTCTTCGGATACTTTGCATTCTTTCTGATTCAAACTTGTATTTTAATATTAATATAATTCAAGAAAATGACAAGGAACTGTCTCCAAGGAAACAGGTGGAAGATGGGGAGAGAACTAGGAGCCTGTGACTCGATTAATAATCAGAGTCTCCACCACCTTGTCCCTGTCCGCACCATCCATTCATCAACAGATGAATGGTTCATAGCATACACAGAGGAGCCTATAAGAATCTTGGCCATTTGCATCCTCGGGATATGGAAGTCATCACCCCTCAAACTCCTTTCACAAGTCTTTAAATTGAAAACCATCTTACCAATCATTGTATTGCTCGACTATCTGCCCTTTGTGTATAAGACGGTACAATTCGGGGCCACTGAGGTAGCTCACCAGGCCCTGCTAAGCACACCTGATGATCTCCTTCCCTAACCCATGAAAGGTAGAACGACAGAAACAACTTCACACAGCTGTCCTCCGAATTCCACGAGTGTGCAGTACTATGCACATGCATGCATTCCAGTGGGCACACACACATCATACACAGACATACATACAATGCAGATCATTTCTTTTTCGTTTGAGATTCTATCATTCTATATGAAAGCCAGGCATGACGATGCACCCTTGTGATCCTAGCACTCGGGAGGCTGAGGCAAAAGGACCATTCTACGTAAAAATTTACAGAAATGGAGGTCTTTGCTTTTGCATGGTTTCATTCGAACTGGTGTAAGAATCTTGACTTTTTTACATTTGGAAAAATCAAGTAAAAATGGAAACAGAAAAGAAAAGAAAAGAAATCGAGGTCTTTTGAAATGTCCTTATACACCACCTTAGAACCCTTTAGAAGCTGAAGGGTTACATAATAGAATCTTCTAGCAACATTATTCAGCTTCCTTCTAAACTGTTTCACTCATTTGTTTTTACTTACTCATTGTGATGATACTTGAACTTTTCTGGGCACCTTGCAATACCTGTGTACTCAGGAAGAAACATTAATGAAACGAAACGATGACCAGATCTGGCTGAGGAGATTTAATGGGCCTGTATATCAAAAACCAGATTGACAAAGAACATTAGAACCCTGTCGCTTGCCTATCAGAGAACCATGGGCAACTTACCTTACTCTACTGTGCTTATGTTTCCTTACAAAATAAAAAAAAAAATCAAAACAGTGTTTACACCAGCAGGGAAAATGTCAGGCATTTGTGAGGCTGGATTATGCCGCTCTACTCACTTGAGAGCCTTTCCAAAATGGAGGTTTTGTGCAAATCCAAAACTAAACAGAAAGAAGAAACACACACACACACACACACACACACACACACACACACACACACACACACAATTCTGATGAGTCATACCAGCGAACAGCTTCATCAGATGGCTTTATAATAACCCTCCCAGTATATCTTCTCTGATCAACACCCAGAAAGCAATTGGTTTCAACTTACCAAAATACATTTAAATCCACAAAAGGATTCTTCTAGAATCTGATATATTCTTCTTCTCCTGGCAGAATCAAACTTAAAGAAATGACATTTTATTTTGAAAATAAATTTTTGTTACTATGGGCTTATCTGGGCTAATTTTCATTCTTGGCTGATAAAAAAAAGGGGGGGGGAGAAGTAACCTATCAGGATTTAAGCATTTCTTCAAACTTAGCAACCTGTTGAACAACTTCTTAATGTGCCTATCAATCATCTGGCGATAAGAAGGGTTTGCATTCATAATAGCTGGTTGCTAAAATAAATATAAGTTACTATAACTAATTCAATCAACAATGGAACCTCAGAGGTCAGCAAAGGAATAATCAAACAGTAAGTATGAATAGGTTGTAATTTTTCTGATTAACAAATGTTCCTCTTGTCTCGTGATGTTAAGAGCTGCTTGAAGCTCTCAGGTAAATTTAGAACATATGTATTTACATAGGAGGGGTCTCTGTGTGCACACCCAATCAGAAACCCATGAGTCTACAAGCTTTGCAAACATTAGTGGCACATTCAGAAAACATATCTCTACATGGCATTTATTTTTAACAGGTTTCCCTACCACAATTCATAGAATCCAATAGAAATCAAACAAAACCACAGCCTCCCTGTTTAAACCCAGTCACAAGGAGACCACTGCAGAGTATTTTATAAACCAGTTGATATGTTCAAACTGGGTGATTTCACGTTTTCCCAATGTAAGTCATGCTGTTTACCTTGGAAGGGAAGGAAGGTATTGGACCCAGAGCCACCTGACCTATGAACAAGGTCAGGGGCAGAGCTGAAGGGTAACAACGTGGGGCTGGTCCCCCAAAGCTCTCTTCATATTCACAGTCTGACTGAAATGTAAGATCTGGCTTTCTGCTGTTTTCAGTCTTCATTTCTACTGCTCTCTGGTCTTGCTTGTATCAGTGGATACAAGAAGAGTGAGCAAACAGATTCAGAATGAAACAGAACAGGGTAAAAAAATCCTTAGAGAAAACAGTGGAAGTAACAGTAGAAACACACACATACACACACACACACACACACACACACACACACACACTCACCCCTACCTTAGGGAGGCATCCAGGAATATGAGCCAAAAGTGAATTCAATGAGAATATGTCTTTCTTTGGTGTAGACACAATTTCATTGCCATACTATCTTTTAAAGCTTTTAAATGGCTGGCTGGCTTAGCTTTTCCTTGGCTATCATTTTGAAGAATTTTCAAACTGAATAAAAGATGAGTGACACGAATAAATGAATAAATGGCAGTGGTGGGCTTCATGTGTTAGGGACTAAGGCCAGCAGTTCACTGTGGGTACCTACAGAGAAATGCAGATGGGCAAAGAACTTGTCGGGAGGCGAGCCTTTGAGAACGGTTGGCATTGATTTCCCTGAAATCTAGAGAATGAAGATGTTGCCTCATGGCATTTATAAAGGAAGCACCTGACACGGGATGACTGTTCAACACCTTGCTGTGAAAGCATAAATGTCATTAGACACTCTGGATCTTCTCTGGAAATGAGATTTTAACAGGTTTTTGATTGTCACCTTTCTTCTGGTTGCTTTATTTCTCACTCCTTGGAGGGATTCGTTTTCAGAAGGATTTGCTTAAACTTCCCCCTCAAAATCCAATTTGCAAATGCACCTGCATGCGCTATCGTTTGCATGCAAGAGAGCCCTAGCTTACAGGTCTGCCCAGGCCAAACCACCGACACTCCAGGGTCCCACTGACTCTTTCCAGAAACAGATGAAATGGTAGAACCACAGCCATCTTCAGCTACCTGAGCAGAAAGTCCATGGAGCCTTCTGCAAGCTAAGTATGAAGGCTGAGCTCTAAAAAAGTGTGAATTCAGATCTCAGTTTTACCAGAGAAAATCTGTTCAGAAATCCAAAAGCTATGGATTGCTGAATTGTCTTTTTAAATTCTTTTCTACAAAACATCAAGATTATTGACCTGATTATGCACATTGAGACCTGAGTGTCATCAGTCAAGAACTTTATGAATGCCCAATATATGCCCTACACATACATAAATATGTGTGTGTGTATACATCTATATATGTGTGTGTGTATATGTATATATGTGTATATATACGTGTATATATATGTGTGTGTGTGTGTTTGTGTGTGTGTGTGTGTGTGTGTGTGTGTGTGTGTGTGTGTGTAGCTTTCACTGGGAACAGAAAATGAGAAAGGATGACTGATGTCACAGAAGTCTTAGTTATAAAATATCCATTAATGAGCCAGGCATTGGTGGCGCATGCCTTCAATCTCAGCACTTGAGAGGCAGAGACAGGCTGATCTCTGCGAGTTGGAGGCCAGCCTGGTCTACAAAGTGAGTTTCAGGACAGCCAGGGCTGTTACACAGAGAAACCCTGTCTCAAAAACAACAGCAACAAAATACCCATTAATGGTTGAATCTGTCAAGCACAGACACAACCTAATTGTTAAAAATGAGAAACTATAGAGCTGGGCCTGGTGGTACAAGCCTGTAATGCCAGAACTCTCCAGAGGTGAACGCCGGAGAGTCAGAGCTTCAAGGCCAGCCTCAGCTACAAAGGGAGCTAAGGCTAGCACAAACTCCAGAGACCCTGTTTCACACCCACCCACCCCTCACTACACACACACTCTCAGTGCTGAGATCTCAATAAAGCTCTGTGTCTAAACTAAAGGAAGACAAACACAGATAAAGCGATGAAAAGCTCCAAAGAATGACTTAGGATTCCATGGCAGTATGCCTCTTACTGAGAAAAAACGGGACTGTAGTTAACATTGTATTTGAAGCTACATGAGGAGTCAGCATTCCATTTAACTGAAATAGAATGATTTTAAGCACTGGGTGTCATTCAGGAGAGCGTGATTATTGACTACGTAAAGCTTGCTTCACCTTCAATGGATGTAGCTGTCATTCACAGATTATATTATTCTAGAAGGCTAGTGATGCTGCTTCCGTACAGCACTCCCTGTAACGCCTGCCCTGCAGGCTGTTTTCTTCTCTCTAGGTTTAAACTACACTGGCTTCGAGGTGTTAATTGCAGCTGTTTCTGTGTTTAAAATGTTTTCTTTTTCAGACACTCTCTTTTTTAAATTTGCTTGTTTGTCTGATTGGTTGGTTGGCCGTTACTGTTTCTTCGTTGTTATAGTTGTTGTTGTTTTTGGGACAGGGTCTCACTGTGGAGCCCTAGCTGGCCTGGAATTGGATGTGTAGATCAGACTAATCTCGAATTCACAGAGATCCCTCTGCCCCTACCTCCTGGGTGCTGGGATTAAAGGCAGGTGCACCAGACCCCATTTCCACTTTTATTTTTTGAGAGGGATAAGATCTCTCACGGAAACCGGAACTCATCAGTTTGCCTAGTCTAGCTGGCCGGAGGCTTCAGGGATCTGCCTGTTTCAGTCCTTCCAACCCCCAAACTAGGGTTTACAAGCTCACGTTATCATCATACCTGGCTTTTTACACAGGATCTGGGAGAGGGAGTCCTAGCATTGTCCAGCACGCACCTTGCCAAATGAGCCAACTCTCCAGCCAGTTTAAAAAAAGAAAAAAATTGAAGAAATCTGAACAGATTTCATCTTAGCCCAAGGGATGTTTACCCCTGTGTATTCTGTTGTTTTGGAGACAAGATCTCACTGTGTATCCTTAGGTGGCCTGGAGCTTGCTTTGTAGTCCAGGCTGGCCTGGAACTGGATCTTCCTGCCTCTGTCTCCCCAGAGCTGGGACTCGAGGCATGAGTCACCCTCCTGGCCACCTTGTTCATCCTGTTTCGCCTCCTGCAAGCAATTCTTTTCCACTCTTTTGCCACCTGCACTCACGGGCCAGAGTGCAGACATGGAGGCCAGAGAACAGCCTCGTTGCTATGGTTCTTTCCTTCCAACTCTGACACGGTGTCGGCGGGTCAGGTGGCTAGGCCTCTCAGCAAGCCCCTTTACCAGATGGGCAATTTCCCTGGCTCTTAAACTCTATTTTTAACTTTAGATGCATAATTTTGTGGGACCTATCAGGAGTTAGTAAATGAATATAATATATCATGATCAAAACAAAGTGTTTAGTGTTTCCCTTTCCTTAGCTATTTATAAAGTAATTTTGATTTGTTGTAATAATTACACATACTTACTCATTAAGTCGGCTCACAGGCGGCTTCTCCTGAAACATAAAACTTGGGTTTCTTTTGGAGGGAGGTTAAAAGAGGATCTCATGTAGCCCAGGTTGGTCGTGAACATACTGTCAAGGTGAGGATGACTTGGAACTGCTGATCCTCCTGCCTCTGCTCCCGTAAGTGCTGGGATTACAGGCACATGTCCCCACACCCAGCTTCTCTCTATCACATCCTTCACAGGAACGATTTGAAAACATCTGCTCCATACTAACGATATCACTCAAAACAGCTGAAGGTGATTGTCTTCCTGCTTGGCTCGTGTATTTTCGCTTAGCCATTATATCTTGTGCTATTAAAAAAAAAAAAAGAAAGAAAGAGAGAGAGAGAGAGAGAAAGAAAGAAAGAAAGAAAGAAAGAAAGAAAGAAAGAAAGAAAGAAAGAAAGAAAGAAAGAGGGGTCTGTGAGGCCGTTCAGCTATGGCTGACAAACCTAACCATTCCCTGAGTTAGATTCCCATGGAGTAGGAAAAGAACCAATTCCTGCAAGTTGTCTTTTGACTCTCATTTTATGCACCGGGGCACATGTGCACTGCACACCAGCCCCACACACAACAAATAAATGAATGGATGGATGGATGGATGGATGGATGGATGGATGAATAAATAGTAAATAAATAAATAAATGTCATTTAAAAAAATTAAGTTCAAAAATAAGTGTCGGGGCTCCCAAACCTCTGGCTCGTTCTAGACGAACGTCCCTGGTGCTAGCATATTTTAACATATTCTGAAGTTACTCTCGGGGCCTCCCTCTATTGTTAGGTTTATCACGGTCTATTGTAAAGAGTATCTGACCATGCCCCTAGATGGAGGGCCTGGTGAGTGCAGGACTCTGCTGACTTCAGATTAGGCTTCCTAAAGGATGACTCACAGCTGTTCAAGGAGTAAATGAACCCCTCTTGTTTCGGGGCGATGTGCTGGGTGGCTCTCCCACACCCTATATCTGCCCTCTCCACTATTTTCCATACGCATTCTCTCCACTTTTCCATGTGCAGTCGTCGTTGTCCCCCGCCCCCCCCCCATGTGTTCCCAGCAATGCTGATCTTGATGTCCTTGCACGTCCTTTGGATGCTGATGACAGTCTTCGAATTTTTCCTGTCCCTTGGAATGACCTCTGGGGTTGATAGCAATTCCAAGATTGTAAGATAAATGAATTCAAATGGGAAACTCTTGTTTTTGATAGATAGAGCAAATTCTAGACTACCAGAATCAACCTGTGAGGAAGCCCCAAGAAGCTCTAGATAGGAGAGAAATTGCATAGATAAGACTGTGAAGGACGGAGCTGGGCAAAGCACGTGGTCTTTCTCCCAGTCTTTACCAGAATTTACCTTGATAGGGTTATACCAAGAGATTTGACTAGAACACTTGTAAATTCCAAATTCCTAGGGCCTTTGAAGCCCATGGGGAGCTCCTAAACATCCCGAAATTTGAAACATCTCAGCTGGAATTAAGCCAGAAATATAGATGTTTCACTGGTTTCCCTGCACCCACCAGATTTAAGACACAGGACTTAGACATGGATTTTTTTTTTTTTTAAGATAGGGTCTCATATTGTAGCTCAAGACAGCCTTAAACTAGCAGCCAACATCTTGCCTCAGCCTCAACACAATTTACTTAAAAAGCCAAGATCAAGCTGGCTGTAGTGACGCAGTCTACAAGCTGAGTTAAGCTTACTGAATGAGGTCATCTTGGGCCACACGTGAGTTCAAGATTAACCTGGGCCACGTACAATCTGTCTGAAACACAAAGGATCCGTCTTGCTCGAGAATCCTGCCACATGCAGGCCTGGAACAATTGAATAGCTTTAACCTTTAGGCCTAGTTAAAGTGGTTTGTAATAGGTGGTCAAAAGCACAAGAGGAGAAGGGAGAGAATTAAATTTAGCTGGGAGCCAGGCTTGTTGACTCATGCCTGTAATCCCAGAGAATCGGGAGTTCAAGATCACCCTTAGCTACATAGCAAGATCTGCGCAGCCGGGACTACATGAAACCCTGTCATGGAAAACCAACCAAAGGGGGAAAAAACTTGAAGGGACAAACTAAACTTAAACTTAGGTTAGATTAAATCTGACCTTAAAGTTGTACAGTGGTGTCATTTGGTGAGACAAGCAGCAGCATCCAAATTTCAGCACCAGAAAGAGACACTTCAGGCTTTCATCATTGTTTTCTGAATGAGCACAGAGAGGTGGGTTTTTTAAGAAGACAGGCATGATTACAGACAGACCTTAAACTGAACACTGCCAGACTGAGAGGCGCTTTCCACACATAGCCGTAGAATGCATCGGCTGAGCTCTGTTCCAAGTGCCATGGGTTCAAGGCTCACTTTGTCTTGTCCCTTCGGAGACCAGGGCACCCTGAAATTGCCTGCAACCCACCAGGGGCAATGGAAAGCTTGTTGCTTTGCTTTGTTTTGTTTTGTTTGTTTTACAGAAAAGCACCAAGACCTGAGGAGCTTGGAATTTTTAATTTAAGCTCTAGGTTTCCTTGGGGAGCTCAGGGAAGCGGCTGACAAATAACACGTTTACTTAGCTTCCCCCTAAAATTTCCTATGGTTAAATGGGTAAGCCTAACTCATTTTCTGCCTTAACCCAATTTAGATCTTCATCACCTGTCTTCATGTGTTTATTTACAGTACCCCCTGGTGTCCCCAGGTCTGGTCCATCCTCCAAGCTTTAACCCAGAACCCAAGAGTTTTCATTCACTCACATTCAAAAAATATCCCCCGGCTCCTCAGTGCAGACAGTAGAAATAAAGAATTACTCAAACTTGGTGTCTAGATCCCTTTTAGGATGGGAGTTCATCATCCCTTGCCAAGGCAGCCCCAGGGTTCCTTCCTGCGTTTGGTTTGTTCACTTCCTCAAGAGATATTTAGGAGCCTGGGAATGTGGTGTGTAGAATATGTGCTTAGCACACACAAGGCAATGAGTTCGATCCCCTTGACCATAGAAACTTCTTTTTAAGATATTCATTGGATTCTGGCAATGTGATGAGCCTTGAGAACATGGGGAAACAAGACAGAGCTCCAACCTTCAAAAAGACCAAAATGTCCTAAGGAATGAGAAGTAGCACATCAGTATCATAGTCCCAATAGTGTAAGCATTGAACAGTCGTGAACTCCGGTATCAGACATACAAAGGAAGCTTCTCTGGGGCTGGGGGTGAAGGCTATCTAGAAGATCCTGGAGGGAAGTGCTTTTTGAGCTAAAAGTAAAAAATGAGATGGAGTTCTCCAAGTGGGCAAAAGAGAAGAAAAATATGACATGTGTGAAAAGCTACTGAGGAGTCCCCCCCTTACCGCAGCACCCATCTATTTTCTCATTGATGACATGAGACTCACAGGATCTATTTGTGCAAGATCTTTGTGAAGGACCAGTGAATCAATAAAGACAAGGCCCCTAGCACGTAGCTACCACAGCTACAGTAAATGGTAACAAGGCCCTAGCTGTAACTATGTCAGGGACAGGAAATGGTAACCACTACTACCACAGCAATAATGATTCCTAATCCTGCTTTCATAACTGCCACCTTTGATTCAGCCTCATTCCTTACACAGCGCTTCTATCAAAACCGGAACTCAGCTTCTATTTGATGAGTAGGTAGGTAGCAACGGCTGATGCTCTGGAACCCTTTCTCAGGACTTAATGTAAATGATCTCTTTGAAATGCCCCAGTGAGTGAAAGAAAACTACTGCTATTCAGTGTGTTTTCTATGTGGTAAGTTGCTGCTTACCTTCTCACCTCTGTCAATTGTTCAGCAGACAAGAGAAGGGGATGACTTACAGTTCACAAAGAAGGATGATTTACCCATGATTGAGCTAGACTAGGCCTAATGTCATACAATGTCACCACTGGACAGAAATCCCTACATTCTACAAATATTTGTTTGAACGTGTCATCGCCACTTCAAATTCCCTTCAAGAATCCTTCAATGAGTTATCAAGTAACTACCCTGGGTAAGGCGCAAACACAAAGTGAAAACTGAACGGAGTTATTCCCACCTGCTTGGACACCTTAGCATCCATAATTCTTGCCATGCCACTTCTTGGCTTTCCCAGTTAGGTCAATTCTTAAGGAGTAGATTTAGCCAGCGGCCCACCATCACATGTATATGAGAGATTGTCAAGCTAGCCTCCAAGTGATGATCCTCCAGTCTTCATATCTCAGCCTCCCATGCATCACAGGCGTGCATCACCACACACAGCCTTAGAGCTAGAGTGTTTACTTATACATTTATTTATTTATTTTTGAGATAGGTCTCCTGTAGTCCATGCTAGCCACAAACTTGATGTGTAGCCAGGCATGATGCTGAATACCTGATCCTCCTGCCTCTACCTCTTGAGTGTTGAGAGTACAGGCATGGACCACCAGACCCAATTTACATGGTGCTGGAAATACAGACTCGGCACTTTACCCTGAGACCAGGTCTTTACAGAGATGATCATAGTTAAAGAAGATTGTTAGAGTGAGCTCTTGCCACCATAACCAGTATGCTTATCAGAATAGGACCAAACTGGCGATGGAACCAGGAGGGGGTGTGTGTGACATGAACAAGTGCAGGATCCTAGGTTGGATTTCCCAGTCCCACACTAAAGAGGCAAACACTTAGGTCATAAACACCCAAGGAAAGGTGTGCCTGTGAAGATGGGTGTTGAGAGACCAGTACCTTAAGTATCTAGAACCATGAGGTAACCAGCCCCTCTTCCTGGACACCCAGTGAAGGCAGCCCTGGCCGACTAACTACCACCTAGACATCCTCAGTCACACAAATGACTGCAGAGGATTTCAGGAATCCTGAGTTTCTGGGCTTCTGCTTTCACCAGGTACATTCTCTACCTTTTCTTATCTCCCTGTGTGTCCCGAGGTTAATACCAACATCATGAGATTGCTCATGAGACCTGCCTGCACTGTCGTCTCTAGCCTTGAGACTGATCAGATACAGTCCATCCTCAATAAAACCAACTGACTCTCCTCTCCCCAGGCTCCTGTTGATGAGGGAGGAAGCGTCAACAGCTACCTTGGTCAATTATATGGCCTTGTTTTTTCCATTCCAGACCTGGCTTTCTCACTAGTGCTGGCTAGCCACCTAGAGTCAGTTGCAGCTTTCCAAATCCATTCATCAAAAATGAAAAAAGTGATTGATTGAGAGAAAAAAAAAACCCCTACAAAGTACATATGTAATAAAGGAGTTGCATCTGAGCACATGAAGAACTCATAATGCAATAGATTGCTTTCTTAAACAATGTCTTCTTTTCTTTCTTATTTTGGTTATTGTTGCTTATTTATTTATCCTACATTTTGTTTGTTTGCTCTGTGTGTGTGTGTGTGTGTGTGTACTTGCATGGAGTGGGGTGAGAGGAAAACTAGTGAAATCCATTCTCTCCTACCAAGTGGGGCCTGAGGATTGAGCTCCGGTTGTCAGGTGGTGGCAAGCACCTTCACCTGCTGAGTCCTCCTCTTGGCCCCTTGTTTTTGTTTTTCGAGACAAGGCCTCACACTATAGCCTAGGCTGGCCTTGAACTAGAAGCGATCCTCCTGTCCCACCCTCTGTGGAGCTAGGATTACAGATGTGCACCCCAACTCCTGGCCAAAGAATACTTCAAGTGAGCAAAGGATGTGCATGGGTTGTTCATCAAGGATGGTGGCTAACAGGCAGCTAACAGGAGCCCGCCACTACTCATTAGAGACGTGCACACCAGAGATGCTGCTTCATGCCTAGCGGAATGACCGCCAGCAAGAAGACTGGCCAAGTGTTGACGCTGCTCTGCAATGACTGGAATTGACGCAACCGTCTTATCCCCGGGTGTCTCACCAAGAGAAAAGAAAGCTTGCATTGACATGAAAATGTGTATACAGGCGCTCACAACCCTTCGTGTATCGCAACAAGAAGATCTAACAAATCAAAACTGTGGGCTATACACTTAATGCAACCTAGTCAGCACTAAAATGAACAAACACTGGGTCCACGCTGCATTTGTATGAATCTAAAAAATAAAAATCGCTTAATACTAAAAAAAAAAAAAAAAAAAAAAGATTACAAGCAGCCAGAAGGAAGGAGCACAGTTGATGCCATTGACATAAGATCTTTTCAAATCAAAATGAAATTATACTGACAGCAAACAGCCTGCTGAGAAGTGGGGAAGGGACAGGAGCTTCAAAGAATCGAGTTCTGATGGGGCATGAGGAGGCTCTTGGAGCGGTGGATGTGCTCACTATCTTGATTATGGAGATGGCTTCATTATCTCGATCATGGGATGTACACAGAAGTTAAAATTCCACACTGGGTGTGGTACACATCCATGACACCAGCAATACTAGCTAGCATTCATCAAATTCTATTCTTAGACTCTGTGAGCTCAATCACACCCACTTTTGTTTTGTTGAGATGATATCCCACCTTCTAAAGACATTGTTTCTCTCTGTAGCCCAGCTGGCCTGGATCTCACTGGGTAAACCAAGGAGACCTCAAGCTTGCCCCAGCCTTTCTGCCCCGGCCTCCTAAATGCTGGGATTACAAGCTTGTACGTCCATGGCCCACTACCATTGCCTTCCTCCTCCTTCTCCTCTTCCCCCTTCTCCTCCTCTTCCTCCTTCTTTGTCTTCTTCTTTTAGACAAAGTCTCATATGTGGCCAGCTTCAAACTTGTAGCTATCCTCCTGCCTCTGCTTCTCAAATGCTCGAAGTATGGGCATGCATGTGTGACCACCTCTGGTTTGAATGATGCTTGATGTTGCTGGAGAGAATTGATCCTAAGGAACACAAGAGTGAATCGGTGTTTGTGCAGCAGGAAGGGTGGAATGACAGACAGACTTCTCGTACACACTGTTTCATGAACATGGAAGTGTACGATGATCTCACTGGCAGACCACGAGCTTCCCCCAAACTCATCCGAGAGCCCCTTCTGGGCCTTCCTGTGTGTGGGAGATGAGGGGCAGTTGAAGGTTTGGGGCTCTAATCTCAAATAGCAAATCCAGCTGATTGCTTAACCTTTCCACTGCTGGCTGTCATGGAAGAGAACAACATGTCTACTGTCTGGATGAACTCCCAAGTGGTGTGAACAAGAGTCCTCAGCGAGATCCTATCCATTGAGAAAAAACACAAACTTATAGGTCAATTTCATAAGGCAATTTTACGTTAGTTCTTCTAATAATTGAAAAGGTTACATACCCTCATTTCCTTCTCCTGTAAAATATTTAATATTCTATTGACAATACCTGTATTATATAATTGTCTTATCCCCCCCCCCCCCGAAACTATCACTCCACAATATTTTAGAAATGTTGAGAACTGGTGTTTTATCCCAGAGAACTGAGAAGCTTCGCTGTCAAATCCTTTCTCTCGCTGGCTCCAGACAGTCTCCCAACACAAAATGCACTTGTGTAGACTAGAGAAAAAGGCAGAAGCCCTTCTGTGGACGGCCAGTCATTGCCGTGTACGTGGTGGTGCTCAGGCGCAGTCCAAGCCTGGGGCTACATCGCAAGGTCCTGTCTCCAGACAAACTATTTTAAGGGAAATACTTAATGACATAGGAAAGCTATTATGACGTATGTGGGAAACAGAACAGATTAAGAAAGTATGGCCCAGATAGCAAGCAGTGAATCCGCCAAAGGTGTTTGGGAGTGGCCAGACAGGGATGGTGGCGTTTCCTAGGGGAACCTGCCAAAGAGTAGCAGGCTGAGGTCTGAAAGCTAAGTGATCAAACTCTAAGAACCTTTCTCTGCTTCCCTCAGCTTAACTGTATTTGGTATAGCATGTATGTAATCCCTCACGAGCGTAAAAAGTTAGCATATCATATAAACTTCCTTGGAGAAGGAATACATTGACCAGGCCAACCTAAAACTCAAGACCCATACCTCCACCTCCTTCGAAATTTCGATCACAGGTGTGTGCCACTACACTTGGCTTCATCATTAGCTTTTTTTTTTTTTTTTTAAGACAGAATGGTCCTGCAGTTCTTACTACTGTGGTGGGTCACAGGGTTCAATGCTAGCCTGGGCAACTTAGTGGGAACCTGGCTCCAAAAAAAAAGACCCAGCATGGTGGCACACACCATAATCTCAGTAGCTAGGAGACAGAGGCCACTCTAGTGCCACAGTCTCAAGGCACCTCTGGACTACAAAGCAAGTACCAGGCCAGCCAGGGCTAAATAATAAGATGCTGTCTCAAAATAATGATAATAGTCTTTAAATAGGCTGGAGGTGGAGCACTTGTCTGGCTTGTATGAGGTCCTAGGTTCAATCACCATGTAGCCCAGGCTGGCTTGGAAATCTCTACATAAACTAGGCTGGCCCAAACTCACAGAAACCCACCTGCCTCTACCTTTCAAAGAGTGTTGGGATTAAAGGCGTGTGCCACCACTCCCGGCTTGATAATTATCTAGTAATCAAAACTGAGTAAAGTAAGGGGGGAAAAAGCAAGCCATGAGTAGGAGCACATGCCTACAACTCAGTATCAGCACAGCAAGAGGATTGTCATGTGTTCAAGGCCAGCCTGGGCTACACAGTAGGTTCTGGGCCAACCTGTGCTACAGAGTGAAATCTTGTTGCAGAAACCTAAATAAGTGAATAATTAAACTGTTAAAAAAAAAAAAAAAAAAGAACAGAGTGTTTTTTAATTCTTCCTTACAGGGTCCCATACAAAGTTCACACCCATGACCTCAGTGGCTCTGGAGGCAGAAACTGGAGGATCCCTAGCTTTGCAGATTTAGTGAGATTCTGTCACAAAATTCACAAAGGACTTGGGGTAGAGGCCGGTGGTGGAGCCCCTACCTAGCAGCAGTTTAGGGACCCAGAGCCGACACCCAGCACTTCAGCAACAAGACAAAAAGAAAGTTTCAATCATTCATTGTAATGTTTTAGTGCTTTTTACAAAAAAAAAAAAAAATTACAAAATTTGCTACTGAGCCTCCTCTTCGGGATCATAAGTGGTATTCAGAGCACACAGGCAAATCCTAAATAATGAAGTAGCACTGAATGATGAGAACAATAGAGCTCAAAACAGACAACTCAATCAGTCAGATTCCCACAATAACTAACATTTTACTTCAGGCTGTGTGCAAATGACTTCAACATAACATTTAAAGGTGAAGGAACATGCTTCAGTTGTTTTTTGTTTTTTTGTTTTTTTCTGCCAGAAAAAAAAAAGTCTGGAGGAGACAGAAAACATCTAATTTTACTGTAACGCTAAGTCCAAATGTAAGGCTAAGTCCACAGGCGGTACAGCTGTTTGGATTTGGTTGTTTAGCTCAGCTGTTTTATTCTGAGACGGGCACAGCTGCCTTTTGATGTCCTCCTGCTATTCAGGACTGCTGGAGCAGGGCTAAAAGCAAGCAAGCAAGCCGGGCTGGGCCTGCCCGGATTTCAGGGACAGCAGGTCTGCTCAGCTTCACGGCTCAGTGTTCCTTGATGGTGTGAGCTTGGCCTTTCTCTCCAGAACTGTGCTCTCAAGAGCAGTATTGTGTGTGGAAGGATAAATCAGTGCCGGTTTTGAACCATTTCTGAGAATCTGTTCAGACTTAAGATGACCGATTGTTTGTTCGAGGCAGGGTCTCACTCTGTAGTCCAAGCTGCCTCAGCCTCCTAAGTGTTGAGATTACAGGCACGTGTCACCATGGTCTCCTTAAGACAGTATTATTTTAGGCTAAAAATGTAGCCCAAGTGGAAGAGTGCTAGTCTAGCATGAATGAGACCTTGGGTTTGATCCCTAGCTATTCGTAAAATCAGGAATTGTGGTGTGTATCTGTAATCAGAAGTGGAGGCAGAGAATTAGGAGTTCAAGGCCATCCTCAGCTGCATAGCATTTTTGAGGGCAGCCTGGGCTGCATGAGATCTTGTCTCACTACAAAACGAAGAAGCAAACAAAGACGAAGCTATTGTATTATTTTTTGTAGTACAGAGGTAGTTCTGTGCTGCACTGAAGAAGTAGTGTTCTGTTGTAGTGACATTTTTAAAATAACCCTTGTCATAGCTACCTAAATAATTACCAATGGAATAATAAAGTGTTGGAGATGAGCTTTTAAACGATAGAGGGGTAGGACTCAGGGGGCAGGGCGGGGGACAGGTAACTTAAACTTGGATGTGGGTTGGCCATTGTTAAAGCTGAATACAAAGGGTAAGTGTTCACCATGCCGGTCTCCTTTTATATTTGTTTGAAATTTTCATAACAAAAATGTTTTAAATATGTAAATTGAAAGCCATAAATGTTTATAATCCTTGCTGCCTGCCTCCGTTCCCTATCTAGTGATCTGTGTTGGGAAGCCCTCTGCCCGGGCACATGCGTCTAAGTAGAGAGAACTTTCTATGGCCTCGTGAGGGCTCATAATTGGAAACCACGGTCATATCCAACACCAAGGCTGTGGGTAAGGGGAACTGTCATTTATTGACTATTCTTATGACCTCACCACCCCCAAAAAAGAACTCATAAACGCGGGGTGATGCCAACAAAGCTCGGCCGGTACTCCAAGGGTCCTGAAGGACATTCTGAAAAGAAGTCTCGCACTGAATGGAAGGGTGGTGGTCCACCAGGAGACAGGTGCTGAGCCAGACATGCAGCTCCCAAAGCCGAGTCCAAAGAGGTTTCTGGCATGGTGGTATTTTTTAAAGTAATCCTCATCATCCCTACTGAAATAGTTGGGAATGGAATAATAAAGCGGTTGAAAGGTACCTTTAAATAATAGAAGGGTGGAAAGCAGGAGGCAGGTGGAAAGATAGGTAAATTGAAGTCGGATGTGAGTTGGCCATTGTTAAAGCCTGGAAATCTGAGGGATCGCTATGCCAACAATGGTGATGACTCAGAGCCAAAGAGTGCCTGCAAACACAGGTGACATCACCACTTCCTGCCCCAGGAAGTCTCCAGTGGGGGAGGAGGAACTGTGACCCAGGAAGCTGATCAAAGGCCTGGGCACATACATCTCTCCCTTCCCCTTCGCCTGTGCCCTTTTCTCCAGGTATGAGCATCAGAAACATACCTGTCATTCTGTCGTATGAAGATGTCTCCCAGTTGGTGGAGAGAGTACTTCCTGGGTGGCCTCCCGAGCTCTGGGGTCTGTTCCTCTGCCTGACAGCTCAGGTCCTCCATGGGTCCCTAGGGACAGTGGGGATCTGCAGTTCCTTCTCCAGATGAACCCACTCACCATCATCTTCTCGGGGCTGACATCTTTAGGCTGGCCAGGGTTTGCTGAACACAGAGGAAGCCTGTGTGTGAACTGAAAGCTGGCTGTGGGTCCAGCCTCCTTAGTTCCTCGGTTTTGATGGGATGCCCTATAAGGATAGGGAGTCGCCCACACATGTAAGAGGTGCGCATCATTGTGGAGCTGAAGTTGGAACACTTCCCTGTCTATCTGTCTGTCTCTCTCTCCTTCCTTCCTTCCTTCCTTCCTTCCTTCCCTCCCTCCCTCCCTCCCTCCTCCCTCCCTCCCTCCCTCTCTCTCCTTTCATTCATTCTTTGTAATTTTTCAAAACAGGGTTTCTCTGTGTAGTCCTGGTTGTCCTGGAACTCACTCTGCAGACCAGGCTGTCCTCGAACTCACAGAGATCCACCTGCCTCTGCTGCCCAAGTGCTGGGATCAAAGGCCTGGACCATTTGGCTTTCTAGTGCTACATTTCCACTGGGAAAAACAAGTCACTTCAAGTGGCTTGCATTTTCTTCCTTTATCAAATTACTACAATAAGCCCATCGGGCTGAAGAGTGAGCTCAGTGGTAAAGGGCTTGCTGGCCACACAGGCGTGAGGACTGGAGTGCAGATCCTCTAGAACCCATGTAAATGCTGGGTAGGCACAGCAGCCACCTGTAAGTGCAGCCCCCGGAAGGATGCAGAGGCTCCTCAAAGCAAGCTCATAAGCAAGACTAGCATATGAACACATGTGCAAATGAACCCTCACACATGTACATCCATAAACATATAAAACCTGTATGCACACGCTCATGCACAACACACGAACACACATGAAAATGGAAAAAGAAAGCATACCATATCAGAGTCAGGTATGGGGGCACATACTTATAATCCCAGCATTCCAGAGGCCAAGGCAGTAGAGTTGTAAGTCCAAGACCAGCCTGTGGTACATAGTGAGATCCTGACTAAAATATTAAATCATCATCATCCTCGTAAACACATTTCAGGATCATGGGAAGGCAGGTAATTCATGTTTAATGACTAGGTGGATTCAGAGCACACACTATTATTGTTAGATCTGAAAACTGGCTCACTTTTCCGATGCATTGGCTGTGACCACCAATCCAACAAGATCGGATTTCACTGCCTGGCGTCTGATTCATTTGGACCAGTGTTTTGGCAAAAAGGTCTCTTTTCTGTTAGTTCTAACAACTCTTTACTTTTCTGAATCACAGTCTGTAGGGTGATCTTTGATACACTGTTGTCTATGGCAATCAGGGGTTGGCTGTGCTTCATAAGGTCCTTATGGGGATAGAGTTGAGGGAAGCAAGCGGTGGATTTTTCAGAGGAAAGTTTCCATCACTTTTATCTCTGTTCACCATCAGTCCAAGATCTGAGACAGGGACACCAAATTCTGCAACATTCCAGCTCCTCCAACCCTTCCACCCACAGGTGTCTGGCTATGACAGAAACCCTGCCCCTGTGCTAGGGTTAGATTGGTAGTGATGACTACATCCACAATTTCCCTCTAGCACCACGGGCATATCCTTGCAATATATCCATGCAATTAAATGTGCTCTCCAGAGGCGGTTCTCCCTACAAAGACAGGGAACCACCAGCCTCCAAAAAATGAACAGAGTTTATGTTTCTATTCCTAGATTAGTGAGGCTCTCAGCCTTCATCAGAGAAGCTTTGTCAAGTTGAAGGCAGCTAACACAGACTCGCAATGAACGGGTCAGTGTAGAGACAGTAGGTGACTGTGGAGTGTGTGGCCCTAAATAAGACATCTGTATCATTCCCTCCAAGGCTCAGCAAGCATCACAGAAGGAACAGAAAAAAGTCCGGAGTTGGGGAGGAGTGTCCCGTGGACATGACACAGCCATTGCACTCATGAGCTCACTTTGGCTGTGGTTACCCTCACAAGCTTGTACAAGAGCTGGCCTAGCACGGCTTCATCCTGCGTGGGGGAAGAAGAGCTCCTGGGAGGAAGAGTCTTACCCCTCACTGAGGAACTAGGGCAGTTCCTCAGTGGGTACTCAGGGAGGGGGTGTTACAGAATACACAGTAAACTAGGGCCAGCAAGATGGCTCAGCAGGTGAAGATGCTTACTGTCATGCCTGACTCGCGCCATGGGAAGAGAGGAACAACACATGGTGGGAGGGACCTAACCTTCGACCTTATGTGTATGCTATGGTATGAATGCACACACACACACACCAATAGACAAATAAGCTGAGCATTTTAACACTGAACAGCAGGAGCTGGAATGATGGTGCTGTACACAAGAGCATTCACTGTCCTTCCTGGTGGTTCCCAGGACATGTCAGGCAGCTCACAACTGCAGGTTACTCCAGCTCCAGGAGTAAACTTTTCTAGCCTCTATGGGGGCCGTGTGTGTGTGTGTGTGTGTGTGTGTGTGTGTGTGTGTGTGTGTGTGTCGTAAATACTTACCAGTAAAAGGGTCACCTTGTAGCTGGCTTGTCTCTCCATTCTCATTTAGTGTAAGAATCGTTTGGGAAGACTGAGGTCAGTTGTTTTACTGTTTGGTTTCTATTTCTCCCCACTGATCGCTGTTCCCATTTCCTAACTTCTTTTAGGTTGTTTGAAGTTTTCTTTTCCTCTTCAGAATTCCATTTAAATTTGTCTGCTGGTTGTGATGACACACGCCTTTAATCTTAAACTCCGGAGACAGAGGTAGGCAGAGCTCTGAGTTTGAAGCCAGCCTAATCTACATAGTTTACCTAGGACAGCCAGGGTTACATAGAGAGATCCTGTCTAAAATAAAATAATAATAATAATCATAGAATAAATAATAATAAAAACGCTAAAATTGTCTCTTGGTCTTTAACTGTGTTTGTCTATTTTGGGTCTTTGTGTTTTGTTTTGCTTTGTTCTGGTGCTACAAATGGAATTCAATGTTGACTGTAATGATGTTGTTTCTTTTGCAGTAGTAGTTCATTTTCAGTTGCTATAATAAAATACTTCGGGTTGGGGAATTTGGAAAGAAGTTTATTTGGAGTGCTTGCCTACCACACACAAAGCCTTGGGTTCTATGCCCAGCACCATATAACAGCGGGCACAATGGTGTACATTTATGAGGAGGATCAAAATTTCAAGGTTATCCTTAACTACAGAGTAAGTTCAAGGCTAGCCTGGGTTACATGAGGAGCTATGTGATTTATTTAGTTCACCGTTCTGGAAGTCCGAGAGACAGCTTCTGTTGGGCTCTTGTGGGACTCATGGCTGAAGGCATTATGGTAGCAGAGGAAGGCACAGGCTGGGGACAAACTAGTTTATACATTCTTGAACTAACTCTAAGAAACGTCTCTCAGTCATGTCTTAGGCCGTGCTTCTAGCGGCCAACCGCCGCTCCACAGGCCACACCTCTCAAAGGTGGCACAACCTCTTGGTGTCATCTCGCTGGAGACAACACTTGAACGTGACTCGTGAGGCCACATTTGAATCACATCCAGACTACAGGCCCTGTTTCTTGTAAAGCTCCGAAAGCCTACAGCCACAGCCACCATCTCCTGGGTTACTGTTGTGCATAGAGACCCTACAGAGGATGTGGTCATTCTTTTTCCCTTTAGACACTAAGAAATTCTAAAGACGTTAATAGAAAAAGATAACGTTGCTAAAATATCATTTCTCAGAGGGAAAAAAAATTCTTCGTGAAATACCAAAAAGGCCTGACCGTTTACAGCTAACTCCTCATAGCCCCGTTCCCTCTTATTACCCACAAAGAGCTGGATTAACTTGCATTATTTCTAATGTTTACTCCTTCAGACTCAACTTATCTGATGCCATCCCAGGATCATAAGTGGTTTTTAAAAAGAAACTCAGAACAAAACATTCATTTCATTTTTGGTCCAAACATTATTCACTTTGCCAGTAATTTCAAAGCCGTCACAATGTCAGGGCAGGAAACAGCCTTTTCAACAAAGAAATAAGTTGAATGCTGATCAGAAGATCGTCTTCAATGCTCCACGGGTTCTTTCAATTTAAAAAAAAAAAAAAATCTCACTTGGTGAATATTTTCACAACAACCAAAAGAGAGTTGGAGACATTGGGAGTGTCATTCCAAGGATGCTGCTGCCATTATATAACTACCCTAAGTAGTTATACATGCGGCTCGGTCGGCAGGATGCTGACCCAGCGTGTGTCTGCCCTTGGATCCATCCCGAGGAGGTGGTGCACACCTGTGGTCCTGCGCCTGGGAGGCGAAGGCAGAAGGCTGTTTTCATTGGTTCTCTTTTCTTTTTGTTGTTTTATTTTTCGAGACAGGGTTTCTCTGTATAGCCCTGGCTGTCCTGGAGCTCTCTCTGTAGACCAGGCTGGCCTTGAACTCAGAGACCCACCTGCCTCTCTGCCTCCCCAATGCCAGGATTAAAGAAGTGTTCCACCACTGCTTGGCTTTTGTTGGTTTTTTATTCACAAACCTGTGTGTGTGCATGTGTACATACAGGTGCATACATATGTGTAGGTAGATGTGTGTAGACGACAGAGGTCAACCTTGGGTCCCTTCAGATGCCATCTACCTTTTTTAAAAAGTACATTTACTTATTTATGTGTGTGTTGGAATCAAGCAGAATAAATAACAGAAACTGTATGTTGTATGTGGTCCACAAAGCACAGTACATTTACAATTTGTCTCTTTTACAGAAAAAGTTTGACCTCTGATGTTTAAAAAGATATATATGTAAAAAAAAATTATTGATTCTTTGAGTGAACTCTGATTTTGACAATAGGTAGAGATCTGGAGATTTAATTAAAGATCTGTGTATAAGACTGGGAAGGTGACTCAGTCAGTTTTAACCATGTTTCTTCAGAATAATAATGGTCTTTCCTCAGACCACTCAATTCCAGCATCCCTGATGAAAGTCTGAAGCAGTTCAACCTGATTTTGCAGGGAATGTTTCACACTTTCTGAAAGTGGAGCATCGTCTTGGGCCCCCCAGAATTTGAAAATCCCACACTGACACACATCTCTTTTACACTGGTTTGTGAAGGACAACCCAAAGGTCTTTCAAGCTTGCAATTACTGTCCTTTCCAGAGCCTTCTTAAAGGAGTGACGTTATGTTCCTATACTTCAGCCATTAGCCTGTCTACGATCATTGTTCGCATTTGTATGTTCTGATTGCTTCATAATTACAGCTTTCTAATATGGGACGCCATTAAAAACAGCTTTTTAAATTTATTTTACACATACTTTATAGTGTGTGTGTGGAGGCCAGAGGACTTTCAGGATCTGTGCCTTCTGCTCGACCTCACATGGTCAGATTCACGAGGCACGTGACTTTTACCTCCTGCTGAGTCTGTCAAATGACCCTCTTTTCTTCTTTTTTTTCCTTCACAACCCCTCCTGTTGGTTTTTTGTTTTGTTTTGTTTTTGTTTTTGTTTTTGTTTTTAAATTTCACTAGTATACCCAATTGGCAGGAAACTCACTAAACACAGCAGGCTGGCCTCAGACATGCACAAATTGGCACCAGTGGCATAACTAGGAGGTAAATGTGCTCAGTGCCAAGCCTGATGACCTGAGTTCAGTCTCCAGAACTCACTGTGGAAGGAGAGAATGGAATCCACCTTAAGAGAAGAAAACCAAATCCCACAAGATTTCCTCTGACTGCCCCCCCTCCCATGACACATATCCCCCCAACTTATACACAAACAACCAAATGAATGAACAAATAAATGAATACAAATTTTACAACCCTGGAACCTTCCTGCCTCTGCTTCCTATGTGTTGGGATCATAGGCATGCACCAATACACACAGACTTTTTTTCCTTGATGATCACCATGAAAATGTTCATGAAATAAGTCCCGAATTTTGTCAGCTATAGCCCTGAGTCATGGAAAGGAAAGGGGAAACATGTCTCCCGTTGATTGGTTTTACACTGGAGCACTGCATCTCACCAAAGACGGGATCTGGTGAGAACAGACCGAATAATGGAGAAGGAAAGCCCTCATGGAGGTTTGGCTCCAACCAATCCAAAAAGTTCCAGCAGGCTTAGTTAGAAATAGGAAACAGGTCGTAGCTGGAGTGAACCAGTTCTGTAGAAGCAGGCCGGGCCTGCTTATCTGAGTCTCTAATGGAGGCCATGAAGTGGTGTCCTTCTTCTAAGCTGTGAGGGAAGAATGCAAGGACCAGGGGAGATAACTTTGCCTCCAGAGAGGGAGAAGAAGCCACAGACAGTTAAAACTCAGAGGTTGATGGATTTGAAATCAAGTCGCATAGCTGCCTCCCGGCCAATTGGAACCTGATGTGCCGCCTTTGTTTATGAAGAAACACTGGGGATATGTTGGAGCCCAGATAATCATTTAGTGCACCCAAGAGTGACCAGCAATTAAATTCCTTGTAGCTTTGAAAATACGTTGAGCAAGTTGTCTTTTGCAAATTATATTTCCCTTAAAGACTAATAAAGCTTAAAAATCTGCAGGCCATTACATGTTTGCTTACATTACAACCCTAGTTTCACATGAGTCTACCTTATCAAAAATTCAACACCAAAGACTGTATCAACAACACAACACAAAGAGGAAAATTGGCCAGCAGTAGATTTATTCAATTGCTGCAGTGGTTTAAGCCAATTCACACAGCACCAAAATGCAATTATGTTTTTAAATGTCCTTTATTAACCAGTGATAGCAGTAATACAGGAATGGGTAAATTCTTCCAGTGAGGTGGTAATGACCTCTGACAAGAAATTGAAAATCTGACGGAGAAACCCCTAAGGAAGACTACTAATCAAAATTGGAACAATTACTCAAATGCTAGAGTGTCATATGTCTCTAAATAGAACAGGGCTGTGGCCAATAATGGCAGACAAGAATTCAAGCAGGTAGCTAGCAAGAGAGAAAGGGGCAGTAGATGGAATGTTTAGCACTGAGGTGGAGGCAGGGGGATCAGGAGCTGCTTAAGAGCAGCCTGTGAAGAAGAGAGAGGAAGAGTTGAGTGGCAGGAAGAAGCCACAGTTTGTTTTGTTGGGAACTTCAATGCCAGTGAGGTCTGGGAACCAAGTCAAGAACAAGGTTCAGAGCTATAAGGTGGCAGCTAATTCATGGGATTATCAATTACAAGTGAATATCCATGTCTTTGTTCCAAGAAGCCAGTGGCCAGGGCTAGAGGATGTATCATAGCCTGGTCTACTGCTTCCCTAGAATGTCCCAGGCCTGTGTTTGATCCAGCGCCTTATACCGTAGGCATAGTGGCACATGCCTTTAATCCCAGCACTCGGGAGGCAGAGGCAGGCAGGTCTCTGTGAGTTTGAGGCTAGCCTGGCCTACATAGTGAGTCTGGGATAGCCAAGAGCTATAAAGTGAGACCCTATCTCAAAAGGAAAAAAAAATTATAACAATGATAAAAATTCCTATACTCCTACCCCATTTTGCCTTATTATTAAAGGTATAAGTTAGTAACAAAGGTAACAATAAATAAGTATGCATTAACTGATAGAATTACCAGTGGATGAACACTGGCACACTAATTACATCATCCTTCACGAGTTTCCTTGGCCCTCCCTCCTCCTCCTCCTCCTCATTTTTTCCATCAGGTACCTAGCCACCAGGCCACTTCCCGTCTTTCCTCCAGCCCTGCTTTTGGTTATCACGCCTCTCCAATAGCTTCAGAGTGCTTTCCTGACCTCCACAGCATTTGATAGGATGCCCCGGTACTGCCTGTTGCCTCTCATGGCACAGGCTACAGATGTTCTAAGATCTCAGAGGCAAGTTTTCCTTTCATCAGGGGGCACACTGTCAGCATGGCGTCTCACTGTTGGTCTAGACCTCGATCAACCTGGCCCGGGAAGTCAACAGACTTCTCCCCTAGTTACCCTTGCCCTTCCACAAGGCTGTGGGTTTGAGCCCCAGCACTGGGGGGAAATAAATTACAACTTCAAAAATCCATTCCTAGATGGGTGTGGTAGTGCACACCCTTAATCCCAGCACTCTGGAGGCAGAGGCACATGGTTCTGTGTTCAAGGCCAGCCTGGGCTACATAGCTAGCTAGCTCCAGGAAAGCCAGGGCTACATAGAGGAAGCGTTTCAAAACAAAAAAAGAATTTCACCTGACAATATAATCTCTCAAAATAACACAAGCTTAAGTCAGCACCTCCAACCGGCACAGTGTGTGTGAGGTCCTCAGGAATGTACCCTTTATAGTCTTATTTCTTATTTTCAGTTTTGAGAGAGGATCTCAGGTAGCTCAGCACAGCCTTGAACTTTGTGGCAGAGGGTAACTTTGAACTTCAGATCCTCTTGGCTCCATCTGGGCTGAGATTACAGATGGGCACCTCCACTGCCTGGCTGACGTAGGGCTGTAGCTAGAACCCAGGGCTTTTGTGTATGCCAGCTAGGCAATCCACTCTACCAACTGAGATACACACCCAGTCTGAATTCCATTTAATTTCTAAATAAATCCTTTTGTCTTAAAGGAGGCATGATTCAAAGTGTTTTGTTTTTTCTTTTCAGACAGGATCTCCCTGTGTCCTTGAATTCAGCCTCTGAGAGGCTGGGATTACAGGCATGCACCTGATGTGCACCCAGGTCCCTGGGCTGTCTCTGTGGACCCACGGAAAAAGCTGGTCTCATGATTTGCTCTTAATCTACTATAGAAGGTAAAGAAGGCACCATATAAATCTTTTAGGCACTTTTATTTCAAAAAAAAAAAAATTGTCGTTAATATATAAACATCTCATTCTCTCAAAAAATTCTACAACTATACAGCTGCTTGCTCCGATATTTGCATAGGAAGTGACCACAATACAAAAATAAGGGACAAAGAAGCAAAACAGCAGCCCATTTACGCTTTTGATGTAGATGTGTCCACGTATAAACATCTGGAAGCCTCTTACAAAACTATTTACACCAGTTTGTCACCTATTTACACGTTGAAGCAACTTTTCTAACAAACAAAACTATAATTTATCAAGTTATGAAAATTGTTTTCTAAAAAAAAACTTACTATATTACCACAAAATAAATAATGATAAACAATATTTTAAAAACAAAAATTAAAATTTTCAATTAAGACCGCTTTTGGCATTTTGCTTGATTTCTGCCCTTTGGTTAACAGCATCAACGTCACATTCCTATGATATTGCATATTGGTAAGCTTTCAACATATCACTGATAGTAAAGGCAGACACCGAGTCAGTATTAACAGATTAACTACACTGCACTGTAATTTCAATAAAATTACTGTGTCTCACTGGATATTACATGCAAAAATCCACATAAATTGTCATTTAACCAACAGTACTGCATGAGCAAACACAAACGTCCCAGTCCAAGAACACTGCACCGGAAATTCAATGCTTCCACAAGTGAAAACAGAGTCCTAAGTTCAACAAGGACATATATGACAGCCAGTCCTTTCTCACTTAAAAATGATACTGTTTAATGTATGGTAAGAACTTTAATGTCCGTGTATTGTAACTTTATCTTTAAGCTCTTCAGTTTAAATTCATATAAAAAAAAACTTTCATATTTAAAATAAACAATCTTATTTCAATCAGAGTGAAATTTCCATTTTACTCATTCGGATGATTATTCCCTCCCCAAAGAAATGGATTTGGTAACTTTTTTGAGAGGTATCTTAACCACAAATTCTAACTTAAAGTGTATTCGTAGTTATTTCAAAAGAAGTATGATTCCCCCCAAACAATCCTTAAAAACTTGTAATAAACTTATAAAGCTGATTTGCATATTTACAAAATTTTGAATAGCAAATATAGGCAACTCATATAAAAAAACAAAAACAAAAACACATTTGTTCAATGGCTATTTGTGAATTGCCGGGTACACCACCGTGTACCTCCGCTATGGAAATAATCTAATCTTGAGAAAAAAAAAAAAACGAGTCCACGTCAAGTAAAATCTTGAGAGTCTGTCCGGGTGCCTGCCAACTGGTTTGTTTATGCTAAATGTCACAAATGATTGCGTGTGCAGTCTGTATAGAAAAACAGCCTACGCACCCGTGCGCCCCCACCGGTTCCCCATACTGAGATGTGGCTGCCTGTCTGGAGATGAAGTTTGCTGGGCTAAAGCCAGCGGTGTGGGCATGACAGCAAGCTTCCAGCTTCTCCAAATAACCAAACACTTTGGTATCAATACAATGTATTCCCTGTGGCCTCAAATATACAAAATATACATTTCCAGTTCTCTTGCTTTTCTCTCTCTCTCTCTCTCTCTCTCTCTTTATGAAGTTAGATCTGCGGTGTAAAGGGTGGCGGAGCGGACTGCGAGGCGTCGGGCGGGCGGGCGGTTGGCAGTGCTCAGTTCTGGTGGCGCTTCATGTGCAGCGCCAGGTGGTCGGAGCGCGAGAAGCTGCGGTTGCACACCCCGCACTGGAACGGCTTGGCGCCCGTGTGCTTCCTGTAGTGGCGGGTCAGCTCGTCCGACCGCGCGAACCTCCAGTCGCAGCCTTCCCAGGTGCACTTGTAGGGCTTCTCGCCTGTGACAAGGAAGAGACAAGGTGAGGTGGTCCGCGGCCAAGACCAAGCGCAGAGCGCACAGCACACTCAGCCCCCCACTGGGAACGGAACAGGGCTGCCCCGCGAAGAAGCATTCCTCTTGAGTCCTTCCAAGGGGATGCCACCTGGAATCTAAGCGTCTTTCAGAAGACTGGCTGGGGGGTGGCCCACCTTGCCTTTCACAACACCCCGGGCCAGCCTGGTCTACATGCTAAAGATACTGAGATGGAGGTGAAGGGAAGGCTGAAGAATGGAAATTTTGGGGCAAATGCAAAATAGATCCTTAAAGTGAGCACGTGCCTTTGGATGTCATCTTACAAATAAGGATTCTCCATAACCAAACTTTAATTACTGTAAAAAAATGACGGCTAAAGCCAGTGAGGGAGCTAGCTGCTCAGATCACACCTTCACCATGAAGCTCCTAGTTTTCTCTGAATTAGATTCCCGGCATAGAGCCTGGCACACACAGGCTGTGGACTCCTTTTTTCTCTTTTAAGAGACTTTTTTTTTTCCTTTCAAGACAGAATTTCTGTGTAGTCCTGGCTGTCCTAGAACTTGCTCTGTAGCCCAGGCTGGCCTCAAACTCAGAGATCCCCCTGCCTCTCTGCCTCTCAGTGCTGGGATTAAAGGCGTGCACCGTGGTCTGGTCAGACCTCTTCAGTTTGTTTTTGTTTTGTTTTGAGAGCTGAGGATTGAACCTGTGTCCTTCAGCATGTAAGTCAAGGAAGAGCGACTAGCATTTGCTGGCACACACGTGGACTGAACTTTGTGGCGCCCAGTGTTGCTCCACAAAGGTTACCAACATTGCTCTATGAGATGGTGCACACCTTTAATCCCAGCACTCAGGAGGCAGAGGCCAATGGATCTCTGAGTTCGAGGCCAGCCTGGGCTACAAAGTGAGACCCAGGACAGCCAGGGCTATTCAGAAATACCCTGTGTCTCAACCTCTACCAAATTTATTCCATGAACAATTTGGCAATTGTCCAGGATAGAAAAATTTGTGGAATACCACAAATAGAACAAAAAGGCCAGGCCTCGGGGAACGAGGCTGACATCTAAAAACCTGTCCCAATTTCTTCTGTTTTCCCCAGCCTTCTGCAACAAACAGTGAGCTGATATTTGAGCCAATGCCACTGTACAATTTGTATGATTCCTAATGTTCTCCCAAATTTGCCAGCCACTTAACTTCCAAAACTACTTAATACCTCACAGGACAAAGAAGCAAAGGCCAGCATGAACCGAATGACAATGGCCCCATGGCATCTCACCCTCACTTACAGGATAGCCTTACACCCTAGCCTTCCCTCTGCTCCCCCACCTTCTGCCTCTGATGTAAGGCATACTCACAACTAACCACCTTTTGGTTCTTAACCATTCCAGTTTTTAAAATGCACATCTCAGCCAGGCATGGTGGTAAATTCCTGTCATCCCAGTACTGGGGAGGCTGAGGCAGGGGGAGTTAGGAGTTGGAAACCAGCCTAAGCATATATAACAAGATGCTGTTTCAAAAATGTCAAGTCAAATACATATCTCAATTCTAGATTTCTCCCTCATCACAGGTGTGTGTGCACATGCACACACACACATCTTTTGTGTGGATATTTCACCATGTAGCCCAATTGGGTGAATTAAAAGTGTGTACCTTGCTCCCTCATAGTAAACTCAACCTAGAAAGTTACACTGACACTCGGGCTTTTTTAAATAACAGAAAAGTCATTTCTATTTACATTCACACACAGTGCTGGAGTCACAGAAAGGATTTTAACGCTGGTGGTGACTTTAACTGTCCGGCTCAGAGACGTCAATCAAACAGAAGAAAGAACTTCACACAGAAATGTCTAGTGAAAACAAATCACAGTAACAAACACGGCTTTCCTGTCATTCCTGGGGGAGAGGTCTAATTCTGATGTTTAAATCAAGGGAAAAAAAAACTTCCTCGGGAGTCTCAGTTTAAGAAGGATCATTCAAGCCTTTTGAATTTAATAATTACATACAGAGAACTAAGTTTTCAAGTTTGCTTTAGAAGCAGGGGGACACTGGACTCTTTTTGTTCACTGTTTTTATTGGCTGCAAAGCAATAAACTGCACCAATATTTTGTAAAGTTGACTTTAGTGATTGGTTGACATACAGTAGCCATTAAAGTTCCTAAAACATTTGAGGTTTTGCTCTCAATTTATGGGCATCTACAGCCTATTCAGCCAAGAATACTACCAGTGTCTGGAAGGGCAGTTACCAGGGCCAAGACTTCCTATAAAGCAAGGACAACTACCCCCCACTCGGAGTTGTTTCTATGGGATTTGTTCAAGTGTCAACACTGTTCAAGTGAAACATCGCAGAGGAAGCTGGTACCCCATTTCTGGCCTGGAAGCAGACTTAAGCCTTTCTTCCTCGGCCAGAAACACTACGGTCAGTACTTCTGGGAAAGCAAACTGACTTCCTCCAAGTTATATTTCAACAGGATAGAGCTTTCAAAAGTAATTGGATTTTTAAAGAACCCCCGTCCAATACCACCAATTTGAAATACTTAGTTAAGCTCTTTCAACATCCACTGTATTTCCAAGTCCTCCTGCTGCTAGCGTCAAACTATGGAAAGGCAAAGTGAAAACAGTGGCCGGTTGTGTGGCGTGGAAGCCCTCCGCCTTATCTCACAGTGTGCATTTTCTTCTCCTCTCCCTTAAAGCTATAGGGATGGCTGAAGAACCCCTAATCTCTGGGAAATATGTCCAAGTTAAACACGCATATGCCTCATGCTGATAAAGCTATTAGCAGGCTGGCTAACAGCTCCAGCTTCTAGAAACACCTCAGAGCAAGAGACAAGGCTTGACGGCGCCTCCAGAAGTCTGCTCAAGAGCCAGGTAATTCTTCTCTCCTTCCACTCTCAGACAACTCCAGAAGTTAGCAGCTGACCCATCGGCTCCACACTAAGAGTCCTGGACGGCCACTTTCTTTAATGTCCCACTTAAATCTTCCATTAGCAAACACTATTACACTCTTTCCAAGATGCAAGGGATGGATACATACATATTGTTCAAAGCTACTCAGATTCTACAGTCTCTCGTGAAGAGAACAGGACAGCTAACAGACTCACAAAAGGCCTTAAAACCTAGACTGTATGAGGTCAGGGCCTCATCTTTTAGGGGACCCTGGAAGCTGTTCAGTACTAGCACTGGCCATCTCCAGAAGTAACCTTAACGAGGTTCCTTCCGCTGGGTTCAATAATGCTTGTATCGCCAACTATTCAAAAAACACTCTCAATAAAAAACATTCTCTCTTCTTCTCTGATGATATCAACAGGCAGTGGTAGCACACCTTTAATCCCAGAACCCGGGCGGCAGAGGCAGGCAGATCTTTGTGAGTTTGAGGCCAGTCTGGTCTACAGAGTTCCAGGACAGCCAAGACCAGGGAAATCCTGTCTTGAAAAAACCAAACGGGGGGATGGGGGGGATTCTGAATCTACAATAGAATGGGAGGTTTCTCTGCTCTGTTGAACATATTCAATAGTCGCATACCAAGGTCCTTTTCTAGAAAGTTCTACATAGACTGTTGTAACAAAGGAAATGAGGTAACTCTAAGGTTTATTACAGTAAATTTATGTTTCTTTCTCAATGATGAAAAGACAGTCTAATCAATATATAATAAAGATAAAACCCCTAACCACTAGAACTAAAACTAACATTAACTCAAGAGGACACCACCTGCACTAAATGCCTACCTAGCTTGATAGAAGATTTGGTCCCTGACCAATAGCTGGGCTCCCTACCATCACAGACTTGTGGGAACTCGATCTTCACATAGGCTCACCATCAGATTTGCTTCTAAGAACCGAAAGGGGCAAACGAACCATTGAAGGAGTCATGGAAAATAGTATTTACATCATATCTGAGAAGTGACAGTGATTTGGACTCATTGACTTTTTTTAAAAAATACAACCATGCCAGTACTTTTCCACGACAAGATTTTGTTAGGGTTTGTAGCAGTCTCCTACACTTCTAACAGAGAAAGATTCACTTCCAAAGCTAATCCTTCCTAGACGTCAGGAGTGGTCCATCTGAGGAAAGGATATTCTGGAACCCCCTCTTTGATCACATTTCTCAATTCATCACATTCTTCTAAACCCAATTCCTTCTGCTCCCTCCCTCTAGAAGAAAACCTGGGGACCATGGCCACGGCACTCTGTAGCTTCACTACATAAGCTGGCTTTGGCTGGGGCTGGGGATGTGGCTCAGCAGTCCAGACCATGCTTTTCGAGCACAGGGTGGTGGTTTCGTCCCCGGGATCAAATGCACTCAAGTTGTTTAAGGAAGCCCTGGGCAGGGAGGCGAGAATGTTAACGGTGGGATGTATTTTGTGTGTGCCTGATGGTCCCTTTGTTTTGCATTCCTCCTCCACTGCCCCTCTGAAAACAATGTCTGGCCCCAGTCTGAGCACTTATTTTCATAATGAAGATGAAGAAAGGCAGGAGAGGCCGGTGTGAGGCTCAGGCCTACCGGGGTAATCGACTCTATTTAGATCGGAACTCTGCTTTGAGTGTCTTCAGTGTAAAATACTAGAATCCCTTACTTATCCTGAAGGTGCACAGGATAAAGATTCTCTGTACACAAATGTCCTTTTATATACGGGGACTGAAATAGTCCCCGTAGCTCTGAAAGGCTACAGTACTGGTCACATGCAACAAGGGCCTTATTCTGGGACCAGAGAACACTCATCTGCTGAAGCAAAGTAGAATGGAGGGTGACCTTGCTGCGGGGGGCTGAAGGAGGCAGCGTGGGTCCCACAGTTGACTACTTCTCGGCCCCCAACAAGCACTAACAAACAGTTCAAGTACCAAATTCTCAAAGCTCCTGGCGAAAAGATGCCACTCTGGATTGGTTTTCTTTTTAACGGGGTTCCAAACTAACTTCAAACATACAAACAAACACACGCATATTCATAGTGTACAGAAAGACCATCCCACCGCTCCTGAAATGCCAGTGAAATGTTTTCATCCACTCACTCGACAGGGTGATGCCCTTTCCTATCTATACCCAGCGCTTCACCCGGCTCCCCTGTCCAACAGCTTACCTTACCTGCCAAAGGGAAATTTAGTCCACGAAGATGTTTCTAGGCAAAAAAAAAAGCTAGCCACTTTGTGCCTCTAAACCAGTACCGTGTCCTTAATCAGACTTGTTACATATCCATGAATATGAATTACACAGGCAGACAAGCCTCTTCCCCTCAAGTAGGACATGACTTTGGTTTCTAATCTTTCACCAGAAAAGATGTAGGCCATCAGGTAGAACTAAAAATACCCAGCAAAGGAAAATTCCTGGGTAATTAAAATCTATATTTTTAAATACTGCTGTCTGCATTCCTCCGACCTTCACGCGGCTGACTGCTCCTATCTCAGTTCCAACAATTAATTGTATTCCATCTACGTAGGAACTGTCTCCTCCCACTAGCTTATAAACTAAAAGGTAAAATGAGATTAATTCTTTGGATTCTTCAGAAAACCAGTCAAAAATGCCTGCTGAATTAAATTATACTTAACCTTTGATACGCTTTATCATCCCGAAACAATGTTTGATCAATTTCCTATGTAAATGTTTTTCAGATGAAAGAACTCGTCCCCGAAGCAAAGTTTAGTCTTCCCAATGAGTCATTAAAAAGAAATTGTTCCTAAGCTTTCTTCCTCATAAATACCTTTCCTGGGGTCTAAACCAACAAGTCTCTAAGCTACCACTTAAAAGAAAAAAAGTAAGCCTGAAAGTCAATGTAAAAATACATTTCAAAAAGCTATTAGTGAAATAAAACACTAAAAGAATACCAATGCCTAAAACCAAATGCTGAATCGTGATGCTTTTCAATGTGCTGTTTTTAAATATGAAAATCACTAGATACTATATCTACAAAATATTTTGCTTATGCAATTATATTCTGATACAACAGGTTATGCATCTAACTAATATCCATTTATTCTAGAGCCAAACCGTACGATCTCCATCATCCATTATGGCCTGACATGAAATCTTTCCTGGTTCTCTTTTAAAGGCTTTCATATCCTTTCCATAGAGTAGTCTAGTTGTTCTTTTCAGTGGAAAAAAAAAAAAAAAAAAGCCTGTAATAAAAACATCTCCAATGTCAACATTATCAAAACTATGTCTGATATAGCTTATGGAAAATGAGTTCCCAGCAAAGACGTGGTTCTCCATTTATACGTAGGATCCTTAGTAACCACTTCAAACTAAAGCAGGAACCTAAATTATGTACTTAAAAGTACCATGGAAACATCTTACAAATAAATGCCACTAGATAATTTTGGTTCCCATAGCAGTTTAAGGGACAAGGTAGAGATTTGTCCCTCACACTGAGAGACAGGCTACAGTCCATCTCCATCAGGAGATCTTGAGTACAATACTCAAGGGTCCATTGGACTCTTGTTCTCTATGGTGGTTTGTGGGAGTTTCTATTCTAACTGCCTCTTTTCTTCTTCAGCCCCTGACCGGCCAAGCTGTGTGCTTGAGAGTTGCTTCTTGATAATACAATTCCTAATTCTACCTGGCTGCAGAAAGCCACAGCTGAAAAGTGATCTACATCTTCCCAATGGAATTCTGGGAAGGAGTCTGGGGTGTCGCTCATCGCTAATGTAGCCTAAAGTGCAGAAAGTTGTCTTTAAAAGACAGTATTAAGCATAGGAACACAGAAACTGTAAGCTGTTGACAGAAGACAGTTTAATCAATCATGGTGATTTACGAGGGCAGAATTATGTGTTTTTTGAAAGGTTGTCAGAAGAAATTTTAGAATGATGGCAACGTGCACCCTCCCTTGTAAACATCACAAGGCATAAGAATTTCAATGAAATGTTCTTTTAAATGCTATTAAAAGTACAAATATTTTGATTTGGGAATAGACCACTTATTGACACTGTTGCCTAGAAGCGGCCGTAACTATTTCTAAACAGCATATTAATGTGTGCACATGTATCACAAATAACACAAGCACCCACTCACCCACATAAAGGATGCCTATATGAACCCACAAGTGTTACACAGATAAACACAGATAGTTATGTCTCAGGGATTCTGTGTGACCATACACAGAAGAGCTTGAAGTTCTTGTGTATTTTCTCTATAAAGAAATCCAAGTCCATGAACTTAGAAAACTTGAATGCTATGGTACTTGTGACTCAAAAAGCAGACTGGTGTTTTACTCGTCCTAGTTTAGGAAGCATGAGCTGTGCTTGTTGACAGGCTATTTGGTTAGATTCACTCTGTAACCCAAGTTAGAGTCACTCACTACCTGGAACCCCAGAAGTAAGTCATTAAACAGAACACAGATGAAGGCTGTTCTTCTCATTGCTTAAGTCGGATGAGGCATATGGTAACTTGACATTTAAAAGCAACTGCAATTACTTTCCAGAAATGCTGGGGTGCTTCACATTCTGCCAGCGACCATTAGAAAAGCATTTCTTTTATTCCGTCAAATACACAACGCCGCCATATAGTTTTTAAAGTCCCCTAACAAGTTTCCCAAGTAGGAGGAAACGGGACAGAAAGAACTGCATGACAAGCTATTAAATCAGAGATACTATTCAGAAAAAAACGAAACTGTTGCCTCGACCTGGGCATTAGAAGGAAAAAGAAAAAAACAGCCCACAAGCTCTGCTGGCTTCCTGTCCACTCACTGAGCAGGAGTGGAGGGAGGGAGGGAGGGAGGGAGGGGAGACAATGGTGGCGAGCACAGGTAATTTTAAGAGGCATTGTCTAGAAACTAGAAATGAGGAGAAAGCCTCCGCGCTCTATGATTACCCAAGAACGGGTTTAGCCAGATGAACGAGTCTGTTACAAACCCTCCCCAAGGCATTTGAAAGACTATCAAACAAAACTTTATTAAACTACATTACATGGTCTTACTTATTAGATGTTTAAGGCCACAATATTTATAATCAAGTGAAAAGGTCGCTGCATGGGACCCTAAGTAGGCCTAGATCCTCTGCCTCCGTTTGCTTTTTTTTTTTTATTAGTGCAGGCATTGTTCAAACTACCCACTATTAAATTTCTTTGCCAGCAGGTCAGGTTCCAGGATCCCAGATCCAAGCATTCAGAGCAGTAAACCCTGACAGGGTGGAAAGGCTATTTAGATACGGCCGGACGACATCCCCGCAATGAGCAATTGATTACATCGTTATATGCTATTGCACACTTCTTTATTATGGGACTTTAACCTCAGAAAACGCATTCCCTCCTTCCTCTCCAGTTTCAAGGACTTCTGATGAGAGGAGAAAGAGAGAAGAGAAAAGGCGGGGGGAGAGAGAACAAAAGCTCAAATGTTTCTAAGCTACTTCTATTTCCCCTCGATCAAAAGCTCAGGCAAGAACCCAAGTTCAGTGTTTCCCTAACACAACACTAGTCCAGAAAATGGATATTTTAATTTTGGGGTTTTGTTTGTTTGTTTGTTTGTTTTTTTAGAATTTGTATATGGAATCTTCTGGCTCGTATCAATCATATTTTAGAAACTTAAGATTGGAGTTGTTTTTTTGTTTTTTTTTTTTTTATCATATGCTGGATTATTCTGTTTACGACTACCTGCAAACAAAAAAAACCTCAGGCCAAGCAATCCATTCCTATCACAGATAAATGCAAGAGACGCCTTTTCTCGGAAAGGCCCGGTATCTGCCACGCTATCGCCAGCACCATTTGGATTTTAGCATTCAGATATCAAGCACTACTTCCTAACACATACAAAATGCCTGCAACCAGACTCTCTCAGGGCTCTGGTTCAGCACTGACCTTTGTTCAAAGGCTTTTACTTTTTAATGCAGCAGTTAGAGATAACTACTTCATTTATCAAAACTCAATTTCCATAGTAACATCTAGCCTAGGGAGATTCAAGTCCTCACACTAATCCAACAACCCATTCAAAGGAACTGTTGAATGCTTTGGTTTCCATAGCAATGATGGAATAATACATTTTGCTAGGTCACTGCTTTTATTAGCAAACTTATTCTTTGAACTCTAGGTAGGGAGGGTGTATGTGAGGAAAAACTACAGTCACTTTTATATCTGGTTTTTCTCCTTTAGGGCTTTTTTTTTTTTTTTTTTTTTTTTTTTAAAGAAAATTACAATAGTAACGTTATCCGGACACTTGAAAATATTATGGGTATGTGGAGCCCTTTAATAAAGTACGCTACCAAATTTCATGTTAAACATGTTTTTTGATATGAGGTTTCAAAATTAATAGCTCCTGCAAAGGACTGCTGTGAACTTAACAAGACAAATCGTTATAAAATTAGAGACTAAACTTAAAAGCATGCTTCAAGAGGATGCTTCAAGACTGAAGATGAGGCCTCTCGAACCTATCAAGGAAGGACTGAGGTTGGGTGTGGAGTAAAGTTTCAACCATTGCCCTTCATTCTGACCACCCCACTCTAATACCCTACAGATTTTAGACCTCCGTCTCAAACATAGCAAATACACTCAACACACGTATGTGAAGCCACCGGTGTTAACAGAGCGCCCAGCATGGTAAGTGGCAAGGTTTTTAGCTTCAAGCAAGATGATTTACCAAGAATTTTCTTCCTCCTTTCAAGACAGGAATAAGCCTTGCCATTAAAAAGTTTTAAAATCCATTAGTAAACACGGTTGTTTACGTTTGGGGGGTCATTAATTCTACATGAGGTGACAGGGCAAGGTCTCACAGAAGGGACATCAGCTCTCCTGCAACCGGGCTTCCTTGGGGAACTGAATTTTAAGCCAAGCCCTTGCTGAAAAGGTAGGCCATTAAAAATAAAAGTTGACAGAAGAAAGAAAAGATCAAACACGTGCTGGCTTTTAAAGGGATGAATGCCACTTATACTATTTACACAACTCACAGAATTAACAAGAAAATTACCTACCCGTATGAGTCCTCAGGTGAGCTTTTAAATGAGATGACTTTGTATAAACTTTTGTGCAGCCTAAAATAAAGAAACAGAGGAGGAACAGCTTGTCATTTCCAGGGCCCTTCGAAACCTTTACATTTGATGATTCAGTGTTTAAAATCTGGCTTGAGAGATGAAATCTCTTGTGCTAGACGTAGTATTGGATGCTTCGGTTAAGCAGTTTGAAGGCACCCTCCCCCATGATGATCTTATTAGAAGGCAGAGGTGATCCGACCTATGTATCACTTTAGGATCAAAGAACATGGAGAGTCCAGTCAAGCAACAAACGGAACATTTGTGATTGGATTCCAGTAGGTTCTTTTTACTATAACATGAGCTTCAGGGACTTAAGAGTTATCCCAGTACTTTTTAACTTAGTGGATAGAGAGCTGACAGTGCACTAAGTCATTACCCAAGATGGCTATAATTTTCTATACTCCTATTTTTTTTTTAAATTTAGCACATCAGGGCACATCATGCAGTCAATAAATTATTACCTATATTAACCATAAACTCTTACGCCAGCAACTTGGAGATATATTTATTACTGTCAAATCATATTTTGGGTCACGTATCTCATGCGAGTGAGCACACCCTAAGGGGAACCCTTCTTTCTTAGATCTGGCCTGTGAGTGGCCTTGTGCTTGCCAAGAGGTACCTACACTCTGACTTCATTACCACCCTATTGTCTCTCACCCTATTTCATCTCCAGGAGACTTTAGAATTTAATGACACAATCTCTTAGACCAAATCCAAGTTTTCTTTACTACTAAAGCGAAAGAAAAAAAAAAGCGAAAGAAAATCAAGTTAACTAATTTGCTAGAATGGTCTAGACATTAAAAATTATTTTTGGAAATGGTTATTTAAGAGACTGGATCTCGCTATTATGTAGCCCAGGCTAGTTGGAACGTGTGACGTTCCTGCCTCAGCCTCACTGCTGGGATTAAAGGCATGAGCCATCATGTCTGACTAGCCATTTTTTTTTTCAATACTTTAAACAAGCAATAGACTATTATCTAATTACAGGCCAGCATAAAATGCAGAACTAGAATACTAAGAGAAACTAGGTGATTTATTTTTGAACGGTCACAAACACATCCTTGCTAAATATTTTCATGCCTAAGGTTCAAAACGGTGCAAACATGTGTGCATGCACACGAAAGCGTACGAGCACACCACCACACGAAACACTGATGCTTCAAGCTCACACAGACCACGTACCCGGATAATCGCAGTAGTGAATGCGTCTTTTCTCCAGATCAGGGTTACTCCGTCTATTGTATCTGACAGGTTGGATATTCGGTGAGTTAACCGGCAGAGGGGCAGGTAAATTCGGGTTGTGAATTGCCAGTTTGGAAGCAATTGTAGCAGCATAGGATGGAGGTGGAGTTAAATTCTGGAGCATCTCAGCTTGTCTATCGGGACTTCCAGGCTCTGAGCTCGGTGGTGACGGGGGAAAGTAAGTGGCCTGCTGTGGAAGAAACTGACTCGGCATGGTGTATGTGCAAGGGGGCATGCCCTGGAACTGTTTCATCGCAGTCTGCGGCACAGCAGAAGTGTGTGTGTTAAGGCCTGCCATGGCGGCCGACATAGAGACGTTAAGGGTGTCCATTACCGCTGTCTGGTTTGTGGAACTGGGCATGTCTAGATCTGGTGTGTTCAGCAGCTGGTACAGGTGGCCCTGCTGGGGTGGGACCGAGAGATGGATATCTGGTGTAGGAAGTTCTTGTTTGATGAAGATATTGTTCACCTCGGGAGCTGTGGTCTGGTGGGAGCTGAATATGCTGGTGAACTCAGGGAGGGCCTGGGTCGGGGCTGGAGGAGGGGCGGTCGTCTCGCTCTGGTGGCTGAATATGGTAACAGGTTCTGTCTTGATCTGGGTTACGCATGGTCTCTGGGATTTGTAGAGGCCAGTTCTCAGGTGAGTGATGTCGGGGAGGAAGACGTTCATGTTGATACTGTAAGGTAGGCCCTCACTGTCAGTGAAGAACTGGTCAACCACCGAGGCGCTGTCTCGTCTATACTTCTTGTGCTCAGGAATTGGGACTGGAGGGAGCTGAGGGGTCAGATACTTCTCCATTTCACATCTTGTCTAAAAGAAAAAAAAGAGAGATACAAATATACAATGAATCTATGGATTCATTCAGGAAGGGTAAACAAACAGGGCTTACTAAAAACTCACACCACCCGTACTGGGGCCAACTCCTAAGAGTTGCTTATAAACATAGGAGTTTATTGTCAATTGTGTAATTATTGGTTAACCAAAAGTCTGTAGGACCCGTCTTTAGAAAAATCACTCCCCAAATCCTCCCCAGACAAGAGTGAGAGGCAACGGGGTAGGGGGTGGGGGGCAAAGACAAAACATATTCCTTTCTGATGCAATCGAGTTTCACCCCAGCCCAAGAAGGATAAATCTGCTTTACAGTATCAGAGCATTGCCAAACTACCTCAATTCTGTTCCTGTCCGTTACCTTTAACATGCTTTATTTGAAAACTAGGACCTTTGCAAATCTTAAAAATAATATTTCAAAGGGCTTTTATGTGGGCAGAGTCAGGTATCTCAGGTCTGTCTAGTATAAAATGTTCTCTGGGCATTCCAGTGCCTTTTTTGATGAATAAAAATTGCAATGTTTGGAGCAAACCCTCGTATCCACTAAAACCAAACAATTACAGGTTCAACGTTTGATGTACATGTTGATTTTAACCAGCAGATTCGTAATTGGTTAATGTAATAATGAAATGTTCCTATTCATATCCCTATCTAAAACAGATCTTTAATTATCAAGGCGAAAATCACTCCCTTGGTAGACTGGTGCTAAGACGCCCGTGGGTGGGGAGAGACTGCTGAACTGCCAGCACACTCATGAGCAAAACATTTATCATGTCCTCTCCGTGGGCCAATGCTACATTCCCCCTTCCTCTGTAAAAAGCGCAGTCATCCCTTACCCTCCTGCTATCTATCCCCTGAGAGAAAACTGCCAAAGTGAAACAACCCAATATCCCCCAGGCCCTGATTGTTTAAAAATATAACATAATCCAGCTTCCGGCCTGCCCGGTCCTTTCCCAGTTCTCTTCTCTCCCAACATAAACGAAAGCTTAATTTTTTCCTCTCAATTCCTCTTGACATTGAAAAGCAAGTTAGAAAAAGAACAAAACCCAACTAAATGAAATAGTTCACCAAACAATAAACCACTGCACCTCAATCGGTGAAGAGGAGTCATTATTTTTGCTCCTAAATTTCCAAAGAATTCCATCTTGGACCTCAGATCATTAAGATCTGGTTGTAGACGAGGACGGACAGGATTTCCCGGATATGCACGACTTAAAAATAAAGATTCATGCTCTAGCCATGTGAGTCACATCTGACAAATGCCACTGTCCTCTCAAAGCACGACGACACTGGCAGGCCCCGCGAAATAGGCTCTGGGTGCAAATACGCATACAGCAAGAGGCTATTAAACCAAGCGTCTTGAAATAAACCGAACTAAAACCCTTTCGTGTACTGCGCTCCCGCGGCGGTTAGTGGTTTCTGATTTTAGCTCTTCCAGCTGTTTGCATGTGGGTCTGTTTCCAATTTTTTTTTTTTTCCTTTGGACTAGCTAAAAGTCCCGGGAAGTTTTTTCTGGGCTATATGACTCCCGTGCGTGGGCGAAAGAAACAGGCGCTTGCTCTAATTCGGCTGCTGGGCAAGTGTAAGAGCCAACTGCCAGCTTTCAACGCGACTCCGGGAGGAAATTTACGCGCACACCAAGAAAACAACACCCCTGGCCTTTTTGTGCGCGTGTTTCTTTTTAAGGAAAAAAAAAGCAGTGTTCTAGTACAACCTTAGATCTTCTGACTCTAGTTTCCCAAACAGGGCCCTACAATCCATTCTAGGGTATGAAACCCCAGTACTCCAATCTGCATTTCTACTTCATCCCAGAGGACGCAAGCAGGTGGACTTCTTAAGCCAGGGCCATCGGGAAAGAGCGGTCAAGGTGAAGCAATTTAAGTCAAGTTGAGCGTGGATACAAGCTTTCATCCCCACGCCAGAAAACAGGCTAGGTGCGCGTGAGCGCGCGGCTGTCTTGAGCCTCCTCTGGGCAGATCGGGATGGGCCCCCGCCCTGCTCCCCCATCCACTTCCACGGCGCCCCGTCTGAGAGCGCAGGGCGGGGCTGCCCACCCGGGCACCGGGCTCCCGCGTGCCCCAGCCTGGAGCGGCCCCTGTCGCCCGCGCCTCGCAGTGGCGGGACACGCCCGAGCCCGGGGAGGGAGGCCGGCCGCTCGGCTTACCTGGACCAGCTCCTCCGAGGGCAGCCGGGGGCCGGCGGCTGGCGGCGGCGCGGGCTGCGCAGGCGGGTGGTGGTGCGCGTGTTTCAGATCGTCTCCGGGGAAGAGCGCCGCGTCGCGGGCCGGGTTCGCAGCGCCCAGCACGGGCTTGAGCTGCGCGAACACCGGCTCGTCCTGCGTGGCCGGCGGCTGGGGCACGGGTCCCAGGCGGGCGCTCATGGTCAGCACCCGCGTGGCCATGGGCGATCGGGGGACTACAGGCGCGGGGCACGGAGCGATCGCGATTCCCACTTCGCCCGGGCTGGCGCGGGACGGCGGACTCGGCGCGGGGCCGCTTGCGGGGGGGACCCCTGGGCCGGCGGCCAGCGGTTCGCGAAGGCGGGCACGTAGATCGGGACTCCTGGGCTCGGCCACGCGTCACCGCCGAGGTCCTCTGGCCGCCACTTTCTCCCGCCCCGCCCCAGAGCTCTCTCGCTCGCCGGAACCCGCTCCCGCCACCTCCGAGCTCCACCAGCAAGCTGCGAGCGCGCGTACCTGCCCCGCGACTACTGACACTTGACGCCCGCCTCTATTTCACCCAACTCCGGGGAGGCAGGACCAGCTCACCCGACTGGCAGCGTGGTGGCCAATAGCAAGGCTCCGTGGCCAGCAGCTAGCCAATGGGAAGGAAGTCCCGCGAGGTCCCGCCTCCGACGGGCCGACCGCACCCCTCGAGGGCCATGAGCTTCGCGCGCAGGGCTGCGGCGCAGTTTGTACACAACTTCTCTGACAGATTGGGCCGGCAGAGCACAGGGCTGGGCGGAGGGAAAGAGAGGAGCGGGTGGAATCTAGGAAGAGGGGGAATCAGGGTGGAGGCGCCGAGGGAGATCTCTCCGAACTGTTCTCTGCCAGGATTAGGGCGAAAAAAAGTATTGCACGTCTTAGGTGTTGTGCAAGGACCTGAAACTCGAAAGCTGAAGACAGAAGACGGCTAGTTTGGGGGCTGAGGTTTCCAGTCTTGTCCAATGAGTGTGTGATTTTAAGTATACAAAACGTACTTTAGAGGAAAACAAGGGGCGGCACAGTAGCAAATGTAAAAGAGTTCTCATTTCTGTGTTTTTAGCAGTGGATCTGTCTATCCTTGGCAGATCCCTTACGGCCTGAATAAAAGCTATAATGTCAAGCATTTTTTCAAGTCCTTGCATACCAACCTGGGCATATTTCCCCCTGCGGTATTTAAGTAGCTACAAGTTTTCACAGACATTTCTACCTTCCGTCGCCGTATGTGGGGAAGAGGTGGGGTTGGCCGTATGAATTATGAAGTTTTTAATATTTAAACCATGTTGATTCTAGCCGGAGCGTGGAATCTAATTTGAGAACCAACAGCCAGCTCAACCGGGTATTTAAATAGACATTACATCTTTGGCTTATTTTTGCTAGCACTGTAGTCTCCAGAGGGGGGAAATGGAGTTTAATATTTTCAGATGAGACTCATAACCCATCTACCTAATAAATACAGTGGCACCTTTTCCTACGAAACGGGAACCGAAGAAGCTACAAACATTCACAGATACTCAACGGCTCTGAAAACTGGGAACGTTACAGGCAAATATATTACTACCCATTTGCTAGGTTGTTTTAATGGAGGGTGAGTTGTTTTTTTTTTATTTTTAACTTTTAAAATTTTTGCCAGCAATGACCAAAGGAAACTATTTTCCTTAATCCTTAGTGTTCTTGTACATGGCTTTGTGTGGCTTACTGGGAAGCCGGAACAATAAATTGACAAAAAAGGTCTGTACTCTTATTACTACATGTGTACCTATGTTGACAGCACATTACAGCAGGGTACTTATAGAGAGCACACTGAGTACTTCACAGTGAACCATCGCTTTCAAAGTTTTTAGGGGGAAAAAAAAATGCACCTCAAAGAGTGTACCAGAGGTATGGGTCTCCTTTCCAGCACATAGGTAAGTGAAAAAAATACGCACAGAAAGTCACACGTGCCTTTTTCTTCTTCAGCAAAGATAAAATCATACTGTGAACTCGATTTCTTTTCTCCCTTTTCCTTCCTGTTAGTAATGATTCATTTTTATAGTTGTGGTTGCCGCTTTCAGAGGACGCTGACAAGTGTGTTCAGGATACCAGAGTGTTATTTATTAAGTGTCTTTGCACCTAGGGCTCTCTCTCAGTGAGCAATCTCGTGTGGCCAGCCTTCATCTTTAAAAATCTGGCCTCATTTTCTCTGTTATTAAACCCAATCATGCGATCACATAGCTCAGAGACAGGTCATAGAGCTGGTGTCGGATTTAACTTTTTAACAACAGATGATCTTTGGAAGACTTTCAGTGCTTAATGCTCATAATATGATCAGACCACCGAATGTGGTATTGATAGCTCTTAACAGAATGTTTCTCCTTTTACCCTTTAAGTTTAATCCAATTTAAAGTTAAGGCATCTTGTATTTATCTTTATTTTAATTTGCTTTTAAACCTACCTAGATTACCCCCCCCCCTTTTTTGGTCACCACAGTTTCGGTGGGCCATGACTTTTAATGCAAGGAGACCCATTTATATTACTGGAAATCCTTCTAAATTTCACACTAGCTTTTTAACACGCTTTTCCTTACAAGGCTTTCCATTTTGGAGAAACAAAAGCCCACAAAACTATCTGACATGCTCTTAAGATCATAGTTTTATAGCCTTGCCGCTTTTTATTTTCCCACTTTTTAAAGAGAATGTCTATGTGAGCCTGGCTTTGGCCTGGTTTACGTAGCTGATGCATTTACAGTTTTTAAAATCCTTGAATATCTACTTTTTGCTCAAATATGACAGCATTTACTTAAATTTCACTTCTGGCATAAAGATTCAGGAAAGAGGACTGCCACTTCTAAGTAAGTAATGGTTCCTCTCGAATCCCCCGCCGAGCAATCTCACAGAAAATAACTAGCTCAGCCCTGTACAATAGTACCGAAATTGGAATGTAATCCTTGCCCAAGGTGTGTGCCATGTTCTTCTAAACATACGGAGAACGTGTTTAACCAAGACAAACACCCCTGCTGACAACTTGCCCCATCCGCTCCCCAAGAAGGGTTAAAACTTGACAAATATTTTTCAGATTTTCCAGGTTCTACACTGGCGTGCCGCCAGCCCGTGTGAATGGACAGATCCTCAATTACTCTGAACTTTCTAGTTCCTCACATTCCTCCCTGCTGAGTAGTCCTGTACCACTGGGGAAGATGGGAGACAACAAAAAACAAACGTCAGGTTTCAGAAATCAATTAGTGGCCTGGCAGGCGTGTGTGAACTGCAGTGTGCCAAAACAGGGGATTCTGAGGGAAAGAAAGAAAGATGTTGAGTAGCCAAGCTGGCTAGGAGGGTAAGCAGAGGGGCAGTGTGCATGCTTAGGTCCTTAGTCACTGGGCAGCGAGGATTTTGTCTTAGAATAAACCCCGAGTGTCACTATCTTTACGGGAATAAATAGGCCTGAATGTGTGGGGGCTGAGCCGGCATCCAGCTACGGGGGCGGGGGCTTGCAAGAGGCAGTCGAAAAAAATAGATAAGCTGTTTCTGAATGAGAGGAGGAAAGTGAGAAGCCATCTGCAGGGCAGTGCTCACAAGAACACTCAACAGAAACATCTCGGTCGGTCAGTTGTTCAGCGATCACCGGGAGTCAACGCAAACCTTGCTCACGTTGACCCAGAGAATATCCCCAGGATATTCCATTTCCATACAGTAAGTGTTGAATTACCAAGTGATGCCAGACCATAGAAAAGGCACAAGAAGAAGCAAAACTAACTCCTGACAAGTGAGCACTCAGTGCCCTAGGATAAGATTGTTTAATTAAAAGTGACTTTTATATTCACTGTGTATCCCTGTTAGAATCTGGATCAATGGACACACAGAAGATATTTTGCCTTCCAGAACACTTCATATCTTTAACCTTTCTTAGCTTTTCATTACTACTTGGAGCCACGCGTTTAAAAAAAGTTACTGAGATAGTAACACAGTAAATAGAAGTTCTCACTGAGATGAGACAAAATGCAAATCATTTCGATTCGAGAGCTTTAGAGACAGGAGAGCAGATGCTCTTTTGCTTCTTTTCTGATGACAGATATGTAATTAAAATATCTTAAAGATTCCATTTTTGTATCATTTAAAACGACATTATTCCTAAGAAAACAATTTAATATCCCAACCGTGCACTTGCCCCTTATTCATAAGAAAGAAATTTTATTTAATTTTGGATTTCAATGCATTCTCCAGGATACTTCACAAGGCTCTCAGTGTACACTTACACAGTGCAATTTATCCACCCTAGTTTTAAAACACTAGTAGTACTTTAAAAAGAGTAGAGGTTTACCTTTCGGAGGGACTGGGACTGCTTTTTCCACCTTGTTAGTATACTAAGCAGATGAAAATGACGAATACGGATGCCTTAGACCAAGTTATCGGCCAGACATACTGCAGCTTCAACTGTGCAGCATTTGAATTCTGACTCCAAATGTGATAGGAAAGGTGAAGAGACGATTCCTGGCCTGAAGCACTCACACCCAACAATCTTTTAGAACGTCAAGGTGCTACCTCATCAGCATCACAATGAGCCAGCTGCCAGCCTTGCTATGACAAAAGCGGTAATGGCAGCAGGCTGGGGGTGCAGCCTGGGGGTGGGGGTGCTCCCGGCTCTGTGCACCGGTCACAGGCAACAAACATCCGAACAGACGTCGATCCGCAGGTGAAATGGGTAAAAACAGTGCTGGACTCCCAGTGCCACGACGCCACGCGCTGCTGTGGTCACGGAGGTGTGGACAACTGTGGGGGAGGACCGTTTATCTACATGTATGAAGAAGGCAAAAAAAAAAAAAAAGAACGAATGGCCTGAAGAAGATAAGCCAGGCCTGGGGGGCATCCGGATGCAGATCCAGCACCCAGAGGCAGCGCCGGGAGAATAGGTGAAAATTCAAGGTCAACCTGAGCTCATGCAGAGTGACATAGCAAGACCCCTCCCCCATCTAAAACAATGATAGATAATGGTGCATCTAGAAGATATATACTATACACATATACTTGTATATAGTGTTGGAAATAATTTAGATATCCAACAATAGGACAGTAACACACATACACACATATATCACATATAAGCACACACACACACACACATATATATATAAAATACATATAAAATCAGGTTTTGGTGGGCATGCCACTAATCACATCATTTACTAGGCTGAGGCAGGAGATTTGGAGTTTAAGGTTGGCCTTTGCTACACAGGAAGATTGTCTCAACAAAGCAAAACAGGGTGGAGAGGTGACTCCATACTTAAGAGCATCTACTGCTCTCGCAGAAGACCGGAGTTTGGCTCCAAGCACCCAGGTTAGCACCACCACCTGGAACGCCATCTCCAGGGAACTGAATGCCTCTGATCTCCACAGACATGTGACACACGTAATTTGAAATAATAATAAAAAATATTTTTTAGGAAAAGGAAAGGAAAAGGGGAAAATCTTGACAGGAAGAAAACAGAGGTTTTATAAACATATACCCACTGAGGTGGGGGGAAAAGGCACTAAGTAATAGATTTTGAAGCCACTCAAAAGAGCACATATCTACCATTCCACTACTTGAGAGGCTGAGGCAGGAGGATGGTGAATGCAAGGCATCTGGATTACACTGGATTACAAAGGGAGTTCCACCTGTGGCCACTCAGCTAGACTGTTTTGTTTGTTTTTCAAGACAGGGTTTTTCTCTCTCTAGGTAGCCTTGGCTCTTCTGGAACTCACTTTGTAGACCAGCCTGGCCTCGAACTCAGAGATTTCCTTAGTTACACCATCATTTTGAACCAGAGCTGGCCATGTGAGAGCCCATGTCTCCCAAAGACACCAATCAGGGTTTTGACAAAATGCTTAGCTCCTAGAGCTAGGTAGAGTGGAGCTAATCTTTTTTTTTTTTTTTTTTTTTTTTTTTTTTGGTTTTTTCGAGACAGGGTTTCTCTGTGTAGCTTTGCGCCTTTCCTGGAGCTCACTTGGTAGCCCAGGCTGGCCTCGAACTCACAGAGATCCGCCTGGCTCTGCCTCCCGAGTGCTGGGATTAAAGGCGTGCGCCACCAACGCCCGGCTGGAGCTAATCTTTAAAGAGGTGTTGTGTGAAATCCTGAAAGACTCACTGTCTTCTAAGACCCTGTTCTCTTTCCCAGTACTTAATATTAGTTTAATTTTAAAAATTCAATTGAAAGCTGGGTGGTGGCGGCACACGCCTTTAATCCCAGCACTTGGGAGGCAGAGGCAGGCAGATCTCTCTGTGAGTTTGAGGCCAGCCTGGTCTACAGAGTGAGAGCCAGGAAAGGCGCAAAGCTACACAGAGAAACCCTGTCTCGAAAAAACAAACAAACAAAAAAAGAACGTTAACATGAGGCTGGGGAGACAGTGTGGTTGGTAAAGTCACACACACACACACACACACACACACACACACACACACACACACACGCATGAGGACCTGAGTTGGGTCCCTGGAATCTATGTAAAAAGCATGGCCTGTCCGGGGCGAGAGCGGTGCCCCCTACTGGGGAAAGAAAGCGCTTGCTGTCCCCGTGTCAGGACTGGCGTTCAGGTCCTCCAAGCCCAAGTGTAAGCTGGGAGGGTGTGGCGGGTCACTCGTAATTCCAGACTCCAAAGGTGGACAGAATTATCAGGACAAGTAAGCTGGCCAGATGACAGAACAGTGAAGAGCATGCTCAGCTAGCCACCTTCCCCCAACATGTAAGGGGGAGAGTAAGGCCAGCCTTTGGCTTTGGCATACACATCCACATTGTGTCCCTCCCACACACAAACACACTGGAATACACACACGTACACAGTGGTAAAGTGAAAAGCTAGGCTGAGGGCACTAACTAGTCTTGCCGAACCAGTGAGCCTCATATTCAGGGAGAGACTCTGCTTCAAAAAAAAAGAAAAGAAAAAAGAAAAGGAAAAAAAAGAAAAAGAAAAAGAAACAATGAAGAGGGAAACACCTGGCCTCCAGGCACGTACACACAAGTGCACCACGTTCACATGAGCGTGTACACACCCACTGATATGTAATGTGGTAAAAGATAGAGCTTATCTACAGAATGTCCCCTTTTAAAGGAATGGTCAGTCCTGAGTTTCATTTAGATGGAAGGGGGTCAAAAATTATTACTGGGGTAGAAATAAAAATGTAAGTATAATATATACTGCTGCAGTCCTATGTGTTTGAACTTGATAATGCAACTGAATATGTAAAAAGAATATTCCTCTATTTTAAGGATATAACCCTTAACCCTTAAATATTTATAGGTAAAGGGTATGGAATCTGCAACTAATTTATAAATTAAGTAGGAGTGTGTGTGTGTGTGTGTGTGTGTGTGTGTGTGTGTGTGTGTTCATTATATGGACTGGAACAAGGAAATAGAGTCACTGAGGCAAATTGGTATTAATTGGTGAATTTGGAAGACAGGTACATGACAGAATTTTAATAATAGTCTTGAAATTTTTTTCATAGGCTTGAAATAATTTTGAATCAAAAAGAAAAGAACAAAAAGTAAAAAGTAAGAAAGACTGATTTATTTCAAACATCAGATCCTGCCGTCTGGGATTAGACATCACAGATTTATATTCATCACAGTTCAGTTGAAGAGAACCATCAGCAACCCCCAAAAGCAGTTGAGTCTCTGCTAAAAGGCATCGTTTTCCTCAAGCGGTCCAGACCCTTCCTTTGTTTCTCTATTGTACAAGTGCTGCTGTCTGAGGGATCCCAGGCAGAAGCAGCACATTAATGAATCTATGCTTGCTATATTTACAGATGTAGTCATCTCCCAGCTCTGTCTCTGCCATGCATGTCTGAATAAAGAGCACGTGTACACATGTGTCTGTACACACACACACACACACACACAGTTAAATCAAATGTCAGAAGGGACATTGTGGCAGTCTTGTCTTTTAAAAGTTAGGAAATATTTGAGGCAGGGTCTCCCATGTAGCCTGACCTGGCTTGAAGCTCACTACTCGTAATCTAGACTGTGCTTGAACTTGCAAAGTATAGATTGCACTATCTCCAGACTTAATGTAGTCTTCATTAGGTTTAACACTGTAATTGTGAAAAAGGGTAGAGCCAGAGTTCTTCCATTACGACTCAACTTGGTGATTGTGTTAGAGAGGCCAAACCAAGGACTCACCTCAAGCACACCCCAAGAGGCAAGCTGGGCTTTAGTGGCCTTTCCGACTTAAAAAGGTAAAAATCACCCTTGCGCCACTCAAGAATGTTCAGAAAATATGATTTATTCCTTTTTGTAAAAGACAGGGTCTCGGGCTGGAGAGATGGCTCAGAGGTTAAGAGCACCGACTGCTCTTCCAGAGGTCCTGAGTTCAATTCCCAGCACCCACATGGTGGCTCACAACCATCTGAAATGAGATCTGGCACCCTCTTCTGTGTTCATAATAAATAAATAAATAAATAAATCTTAAAAAAAAAAAAAAAAAAAGACAGAGTCTCCCCCTGTGTACAGACTGGTCTGTAACTTGTAGTAGTCCTCCTGCCTCAGCTTCCAGATGGTTGGGATTTTGAGCATGAGCCATGATGCCTTTCCCAAACAACTAAATCATTAACCGCGATCAAAGCTTTATCATTGAAAATGAGAACTCCAGACACAATTCGTTGAGGGGCTAATGACATCAGTCAACAAAAAACAGGTGCACAAAGATGACTGAAGAAACACAATAGGGAGCCAGGCGGATCTCTGTGAGTTCGAGGCCAGCCTGGGATACCAAGTGAGTTCCAGGAAAGGCACAAAGCTACACAGAGAAACCCTGTCTCGAAAAAAAAAAAAAAAGAAAGAAAAAGAAAAGCAATGGGAAGAATCTGCAACACTGTCTATAGACTGAGAGAAGGAGGTGTGGGGATATTTTATGTGTGCTGAAATGTGGTGAGATTTTATTTGTGCTTTAATAAAGCTTGCCTGGAGATCAGGGGGAAAGGCCAGCCATTTTAAGTAAACAAGTCAGGCAGGCAGGGTCTCTGTGTGTTCAAGGCCATACTAGGGAACAGAGCCAAGCATGGTAACACACGCCTTTAATCCCAGTACCAACCATAGAGACCTGGAGGTCTTTACAGACAGTGACAAGGAAGTGAGGTAGCTGGGCCAATGAGAGGGCAGAACAGCAAGGCAATAAAGACAGGAAGTCGGCACATTTGGAATCTGCAGAGTTGGTGAGATAAGGTATAAGACCATTTAGAAATTCATCTACAAGGAGGATTACATATTCCCCTGTGAAGAAGTCATTTTCAATAGTACAGCAAGGCTCCTCCAGAAACAGTGTCTGGTCTCACTGAAGTTACAGCATCACACACACACACACACACACACACACACACACACACACACACTCAGAATACAAAGTAACTGCCATGAGGCAAGCTATGCATGATGAGGGAAGACTGGACTTGGATACTTGTATGGGCCTTGAGGAGAACACAAACCTCTGTAAACAGAACAGCACATAGGACAGTTGAATGGGGACCCACTCAGGAAACTGGAGTGGCTTAGGCGGAAACACAGGCTGAAAACTGCCGAGAGCAGTTATCCACTCCTGACTTGTCCATGCTGTGTAAAGACTGGATGCACTAAGGTCAACCTCAGGGGCATTTCAAACTCAATAGAGGGGTCACTCAGATGACTCACCTGGTAAAAGTGTTTGCCAAACAAGCCTGGAGACGCGAGTTCAATTCCTTGGGACAGGACGGACTCTCAGAAGTTATCCTATGAGAAACACACACATACACACACACACACACACACACACACACACTCTCACACAAAGTCTTAAAATAATCTATCGGAGCATGGTGGCACAGGTTTTTAAATCCAGCCTTGGGAGGCAGAGGCAGGTGGATCTCTGTGAGTTCCAGGCCATCCAGTGAGACCCGGTTTAAAAAAAGAAGGGGGTAAGGTCAATGGAGCACCTGACTGGTGTGTATGAAGCCTTGAGTGTCACAACCAGCACAATAAGGAGATAAAGGAGAATGCACAGTTATTACACGTTCATGTGAAAAGTAACAAAAATCCCCATCTTAAAAAGAGGGGAGGAGAAGGAGCAGGGGGGAAAGAAGAGGAAGGGAGAGAACGGTGATTCACTTAAGAAAGACGGGCAAGTGATCAATAAACATGAGACTCTCCCCAGCTTCCCTCACACTAGAGAGATGCAAATTAAAACGGCTGTGGACTGGAGCCAAAAAACCTAAGATCAACAGATCACAACCAGAAATGGTTCGGTTTGGCTCACGGTTTAGAGATTTCCAAGCCAGGCATGGTGGCACAGTCCTGAATGGCCAGCACTCTGGGGCAGAGACAAGAGGATCACCGATCACCATGGATTCAGGTCAGCCAGGGCTACAAAGAAAGACCTAGTCTCAACATCCTCCCCTCTGACCCCAAAAGAGGGTTCAGCCCATGCTTCACCCCAGTGCTCCTGGGCCTATGGTGAGGCCGAACATAGAGTAGTAGAGAATATGTATTAGAGACGTCCGCTCCAGTTAGGGCAGCAGAAAGAGAGAGGGAGAGGCTGGGGTCTCCCTATACCCTTCAAGGGTAGGACCCCATTGACCTATTGCTCGATGTCCCACTCCCCCAGGACCCCAATGACCTACTGTTCCATGGCCCACTCCCCCAAGTTTTAATCCCAGTCTAGAGAGCGCTGGAAGCCAGGGAGCAAACCTTCTACACAGAAACTTTGTTGGAGCCTTAGAAGCCAAACTACAACATGGAGGAACTTAGAAACACATCCAGTCTTAGACCAACTACTTCTCTCCAAGAAAGCATTTTACAAGTCAATGGTGAACTCTCCTGGCTTGGGTTGGAAAACAGTCATACACCTAAAATCAAAGCTGACTGAGCCCCCAGACTCAACATGTCCCCTACAAGGCCCATTCACTGCAAAGGGAAAAAAACAATTTTCAGTGAAAAACCATAGCAGGCATCACTTTAGCCAAGTGATAAGGTGAACACCACAAAACAAAACATGAACATCATCATATAGCTCCTGAGATAAATGAAGTGTCCCTTCGTGATATAACAACAAATGTATAACCTCAGGCTGATGAGATGCCTCCGTGGGTAGAGACACTGGCTACCAAGCCTCATGACTTGAGTTCAGTCTCAAAACTCACTTCTGACCTCCACATGGGTGCATGGACGGACGGACACACATACACACACACACACAAATAAATGGAAAAAAGTGTATGTGTCATCTGAGAGCAGAGGGGCAGCTTAAGAAGCTCAGTGATTAAGGGGTGCAGAGCGCCTGCAAAGGACTCTAATTGGGTTCCTAGCATTCATGCCAGGTGGCTCACAACCATGGCAACTCCCAATCAGGGGACCCGACACCCTTTCTGCACTCCAAGGGTAACTGTACTCATTTGCACACACATACCCTCTGACATACAAACCAACCATATACATCATTAATAATAAAAATGAATCTCAATAAACAATCTCAGTCAAATCGTGAGGAAAAAATGAGACATACACACCGATGCAGGTGTATGTCTTTCTCTTTCCTTTTTTATGTGTATGAGTGTTTTGCCTACATGTATGTCTGTGCACCATGCTCATGCCTGGTACACATGGAGGTCGTAAGAGCACTTTGGGTCCCCTGGAACTGGAGTTGCAGACAGTTGTGAGCTTCCATGTAGGTGGTTGGAATTGAACCTGGGTCCTCTAGAAGAGCAACCAGTGCTCCTAAGTCCTGAGCCACCTCTGCAGCCCCTATTGGAGGTATATTTCTGTAAGATACTATAAGTCACCACAGACCCTCCAAAATACCAAGTTAAAAAAGGCAAAAGTAAGCTGGGTGGTGGTGGTGGTGCACGTTTTTAATCCCAGCACTCAGGAGGCAGAGGCAGGCGGGTCTCTGTGAGTTAGAGGCCAACCTGGTCTACAGAGCAGGTTCCAGGATAGCCAGGGCTACACAGAGAAGCCCTGTCTCAAGAAACCAGCCAACCAACCAACCAAACAAAAAGGGCAAAAGTAGATGAAAGAATTGCTTTGGTTAGAAAGTCTTGTGGTAAAGCACAGTGTGGGACCCTGCATCGGGCCCAGGGCCAGACAAAGTCCATTGGCAAACCAATTGGAAACCTCAAGTGAGGTCAGGGTTTAGATAAAACTATAGCATCCTATTTTCCGGGTTTGAATTGTTGCATGACAGTTATGTATCTGTTAACATTAGAAACCCCCAGTGAGGAGCAGTGAGTTCTGTACACTATTTAGAACTTCAAAATAGAGTCTTGCTATTTTTACCACCAGACCCGGCAAGTTTCAGTTATCCAGTTATCATTACATTTATTTATTTATTTATGTAGAGGAGTGTGTGTGTGTGTGTGCGTGTGTGTGTGTGTGTGTGTGTGTGTGTGTGTGTGTGTGCGCGCGCCCGCGCGCGTCAGAGAACAACTTGTGCGAGTCCTTCCACCACATGGACCTCAGAGACGGAAACCAGGCCTTCAGGCTTAGTGGCCAGCACCTTCACCGACGGAGCCAGCTAGTCAGCCCCCAAACAACCTGTTTTCCGTTTCCTTGTTTACTTAGTGAAGTGTTTCAAACAGTTTTGTGTCTGCCTCCAGGCACACGTCATCAACGGAGCTGTGTCCGTTTTCCAGAATGATTTTTAGAAAGAAGAACAGGAGGCAGGTGCCAGGTGGTGCATGCCGCCAAACCCAGCACTCGGGAGGTGGCTGCAGGAGGGTCATAGGTCAAGGTCATCTTTAGCTACGAATCCAGTTCAAGACCAGTCCAGGCTACATGGGACCCTGACTCAAAAATAAGTTTAAGAAATAAAAATAAAACAACAAAAACTGGGGTGTGGGGGGGTGTGGGGTGTGGGGGTGTGTGTGGGGGGTGTGGGGGTGTGGGGGTGTGGGGTTAATTAACAGAGCTGCTGTCTCAACCCTGTAACTCACAGTATCCAAGCACACACCATCCTGACGTGTAACAAACAGCATGTTCACGTACTGTGTTGCGACTCCGAGCCAAAGTCCAGTATGTTTAAGGAGGCAAGTCACTTCTTAGAAGCTCATGTTTCGCAAAGCTACAGGCAATAACACATTTTTATGATGGCTTGGTCAATCTCTTAAAGAAAAGGGAGAGGTTTATGGCAGAAATGGTAATAAAGCTTTAACTCCATGTGTGTGCTTAAGTCCACTGGAGCCATTCAAGTTAACTTCTACCTATATTTATGGGCTCGATTGCATAATACATGAAGCTTACAGGAAGTACCCAGGAGATAAGGGTACATAGAAAAGTTATTTAAGTTTGAAAAGAAACCACAGGACATGCTGGGAACCTGGTTTATAGACACTTTTGTAACACAAGTGACTATGCCATTCATTTTCTTTTAATAATTTCCCTATCTCATAGTGAATATGGAACAACTGATTAATTCTACATAGAATGCACATCGGAGTCAGCAGAGAATTAGCTAAAAAGTCAGTAAATTACCTGAAAACTGAAGATACACATTTGATGATGTCCAAATCATGCTAAGCATGTGGATGGCTTAGACAGATCGGGACATCCCATAATGCAGTGGCTTCCTGCTTGAGCTTCCCTGAGCCTCCTGTCTACTAAGAAATATGACTTGATCAGTAGACCTTGCCTTTGCTACAAGAAATGACCCTACTGGTTAATGTGTAACTGAACATTGCTCCCTCTCTACAATAACCGCATTTTACAGCAGAGGAATACATATGGACGCTTTGCTCCTTGAAGGTCTAGTTTGCCTCCGTGGTCTTAGGATGCTTGGGCTGGAAGATGGCTTTGATCCCTTTGCCTGGCGTCCTCATGCTGGATGCAAAGATCTTTTACCATAATATTTACATTTTTAGGAAAATCAAGGCTATTCTTACAAATTAAGGGGGAAACGGAGGTTAAAAACATTTTTTAAAGCCCTATAATGGTGAGGAGTGCTGTGGAACGATAATGTTGCAGAAGTGGAGAAACTGCTTTATTCTAATGAAAGCAAATTACCCTAAAATCTGTGTTGTGGAAAATTAAAACTAATGACATGTTCATGTTGCAATGCAAAATTGCCCAGAACCTAATTTCCCGGAGTGAGATGCAGTTTATTTTCAAACGTAACTAACTTGTCCATTTCATAATTTGCTTTCCTCTGTTACTGCAAAAGAACCATGTACAACGGGCCCCTCTGCCCTCCTAATTGGCAAGGACGAGCCAAAGCAGTTTTGAGATTTCCTCTGTGACATTAACAGAGTAAATGAACAGATTTTAAAAATCATTCATATTTAAAAAGACTCTATCCTCTCAATAAATGTAAATGAAATATGCCACCTTTATTAAGTCTAAAATGGCTCATTTCAACTTTTGCCTTGATCTCATAGAATGTAGAGGGTTTTCCATGACAACTGAATTAACTCCGTGAGGGAGGGCTTTTGAGACAGGATCAGTCACACCAGTGTGTGGGATGACACCTAGCAGAGTTTTTAGATTAAGCTGGGGAGAGAACAAAGCTAGGCACACACTCTCCCAGCTTCAAGTAAACACGGTGACTGCTTCTCTTCTCTGCTGCTTGGAATGAATGCCATGCTGTAAAGCTAATTGCGGCTGTAATTAGGAAAGGGAGAAAAACACGAAATGACTGTGGGTGAGGCTATTCAGTAGAGCTGAAATCTAAATCTCAGAGATCCCATTTTCCCTAGGGGGAGCTTTTGAATGGTGAGTTGAAATGTGAACACAATATTGAGAAAAATGCTGTCCAGTGTGAAAGGCAATGGGCAGTACCCAGTAGATGGCTGACTGGTGTCCAAGATGGACTTCAGATGATGAAAAAGACCAAATGTGACCAGCTGAAATGTTGCCCTCTCAGAAGAGGCCTCACTCTGCACCCAGGCTTCCCCACGCAACATTTCATAAAATGCCACCTCCCGGGTGTGGTTAAGAAACTCTTCCCCGTATCTCACATTGCTCTATCTGCTGTGTAGCAAGCCAGTTTCCTCACATCCTCAGCAACATCTCTCTAACCTGTACCCACATCCATCTCACAGAAACAACGAAAACAGCAGGCTGACTCCAAATCCACAGAGGAGGGTTTGCAAAACCTTTCCATCATTCCACACACTGTGATCAGATTATTTAGTTAGTTTTGATTTTTAAGACGAGTGATGGGAACCCATGACTGTTTAAATCATGGGTTCTCACCTGGAACTTCCCATGTGAAGTCTTGGGAAGACAGACTTTCTAACTGCCAGCCTAGTTAAAGCAGACAGGTTAGCAAGCAGATGGTCCGGCTTGTACCATCCTGTGTTATGAGAAAAGCCAAACAATCTAAAGATTTGAATCCTATCCTTGAATATGATGTCTCCTGACCTCCATGAACATGCCTGACAATGGGAATAATTATAGTTTTTTTTTTTTTTTTTTGCTTGCACTAAAATATCTTTCTACTCTAATTAGATTTAAAGGAAAAGTAAAGAAGACCTTCCATAAAATGCCGTCACAGATTCCCTCAGAGACTTCTTGCCTGTAATTAAGTTGCATTTACAGATCTGATAGTCATTCCTTAAAAGAGGCATTAACATTACAAAGACCAATTATTCATGGTCAAACAAAAGATTCAGGTTCCCTGATCAAAGCAGTAATCTCATTTACAATTGTTATTTTTGAAGTATCTTCAAACAGAACAAATACACCTTGACTACATAAACAGCTATGGCTGTGGGCTAATTTGGGGCTCCATGATCAGATGGTTCGCCAAAGGGCTCAAATCTAGGCGTACTGTCCATTCCCAACATTATGCTATGGAACAGCTTTTTTTTTAGAAGGGGAAAACTTAACAAATGCAGTTTTTAGTAACCAAAGTGTTGCAAGAGAGAGGTCAGCTTATATTTTTCATAGAGCTCTGTCCTTTACCCAAAGCCGATTGTTTGACAATTGTTGGAAACAATGAAAGGCAAAACCCCAAACATACACATTACCTGAAAACCAATAGGTGTTGGCTAGGGAAAATCGGAATTTGTCTTTAGTTTGAAGTTCTCTAGGTAAAAGGCCCTGAGAAGATTCCTAACAACTTTTAGAGCTTTGCCTGTAGTTTTCAGCAAGCCTAACAGTGCCTCCCAATGACACCCCAGGACAGGAGGAGGCCTTCTGTATTTACTAGAGCACTAGATGATTATGTCTGAATTTAAATAAGAATTCATATCTTTAAACCTGACTGGATCACTAAACAACCAAGAAGACGAAACAAAAACAATCAAGGAAAAAAAAATACACCACCAAAAACCTTTAGTATCTTTTTATCGCCTATACTAAATATGCATCGTAAAGCAAATTTTGTGGCTCAAGAGAGTTAAATTTTTTTTTCCCTTGACCAAGCTCTTTAAATCTCCATGAGACTCACGGAACAGTATGTACATATGTCAAACACTTGACAGGAGAAATACCTTGTCCTGAGGCTAGTAGAGGAACTGGTTTGCTTTGAAAACACTCTGGGAATGTTCCCTTCTGGTCAGGCAGTGCACACTTGGCTAGGTGGAAAAGCCAACTGGCTTTCTCCTCAATGCATTTGGTACTCATGAACAGTCAAGAACAGTAGAGTGCCTAAAATACTATAGCATAAGGAGTTTGGGGGGGAAAAGTACCATTCTGAGACTGTAAGTTTCACCACTGAGAACTTGTATTGTTTTGTTAAGTTTGAACATCTCCTTTTCCAGCCCCTCTCCGCCCCCTTCCTTTTCCTCATGTAATCTATGTTGTCCTTGATCACGGCTGGCCTTGAACTCTCGATCTTCCTATTTCAGGAGCGGGAATCAACAGGTTTGTTCGGCCATGATTTGCTTCAAGTTTAAATTTTTCCAAACCACAATATTCTCATCTGTAAGACAGAGAGAATCTTTTTGCATAGATTGTGGCAAAAGTCAAATAATGTAGTGACCACAACAGTTAATAAATGCTAGGTTTAATTTTCTTTCTCCTTTAGAGGAAACACCTATCTTAGAAGCACACACTTCCTTAGGTTAGGCTCAAGAATGTTGTCTGGAAGGGAGCAGATTGGGCAAACTGCTCCTTATTGAGCCCACCTGTAGGGAGCTTCTAGAATAGATGGTTAAAGAGTTGGGTTTTGTTTGTGTGGGGTATGGAGAATTGAACCCTGGGCTCTGAAATTGCTCATGCTAGGCACCCACTCTAATTCCCAGCCTCAAGAGTGCATTTGTAAAAAGAAAGGCAGCAATCACCAGCAATCAACATCAGTTCACTAGTCACAAGTTGGCCTGAGCTAAGAGAAGCTCTTCCTCCCCCCCCCCCTTTCCGCAATGGGACTCAGACTTGTAGCCCCAGGGAACGCCAGAGGTATTAGGGGGTGGAATGTCTTCAGTTCCTCTTGTGGATAAGATGGTAACAGATGAATTAGTCCACAAGCCAATAAAGTTTATTTATAGTGATTTGGAAAAGTATGCTCAGGGATTGATTGAGTTTGAACTACAAGAAATCGTCAACATTTTTCTCTCTCACAAGAGGTTCTGTTATTATTCTTATTCATGATCTGAAAGAAAACACAGGAGGACTTTATTATTTTGTAATAAAAATCACACAGTTCATTTTATTATTTTGTCAGTTAATTTTGTTTTCTGTTTGTCTGTTTGTTTTTCTGAGAGCGGGTTTCATGTAGCTCAGCTTGGCCTCAACAGGACCAAAAAGAAGAGGTTGACCTTGAGTCTCTGATCCTCGTATTCCACCCCACACTCTCAGGATCACAGGTACCTGTCACCATATCTCACTTCACACAAAATTCTATCTAGAAAGAAAAGCTAGTTTGGTGGGATGACAAAATCAAGGACAGGCACCTGATGTGGCCGTGTATGCCTTTAATCCCAGAGGCAGAGGCAGGCGGATCTCTGTGAGTTCTGGGCCAGCCTGATCTACAATGAGCGGTGGGGGTGGCACATGCCTTTAATCCCAGCACTTGAGAGGCAGAAGCAGGTGAATCTCTGAGTTCAAGGCCAGCCTGGTCTACAGAGCAAGTTCCAGGACAGTCAGGGCTACACAGAGAAACTGTCTCAAAAAACAAACACCACCACCAAAACAATGAGCAGAAGTGAACCATAGTAAGAGAGAAAAGGTTTTTTGTGGTTTTTTTGTTTTGTTTTGTTTTGTTCTATAAAATCAATTTGGGATTTGGTTCCAGCTCTCTTACTTTTTAAGTCTAGTGTCTTGACTGCTCTGCCCCGGAGATGCAGATGGGTTGAAACAACTCAAGTGGAGCCTGTATATAGCAGGGACAGATGAACAAGCGGCGATAATAAGGATGGCGACAGTCTTGACAAGGGTAAAGGGTTCAGCAGGAAATGTCTCAGCTGCTTTGACTGAGCACAGGGTTAGCAGTAGTGAGCAGTTTGATGGTGTTGCCAACTACTGAACCTAGTCTCCTGAGTTCTAGAGCCCGGGTTTTAGAGCCACGTGGAATTACACCTTTTATATAAGTGTGACCCATTGGTAATAAAGAACTGAGAAACCAAAGCACATGAGAAACGGGTGACCTTGCCACGCATCGGGTGAATTCTTTTTAAATATGCCGCTTGCTTTCATCTTCTTCCTAGCCTGTGATGTAGGTATAATTATCCCTCTTCAAGGATGGAGAACTAAGGCTGGGTGCTCATGTGCTCCCTTCTATGCAGAGGTAGGCTAGAAGAAGGCATAAAAAGGGGAGGACTTTATTCACATAGCTCCAGGAGACAGAGTGAACACTGGAGGAGAGGGATCAAAGGGATATGTGACTGAGGGAAAGTTTACAAAATAGCTGATCTGAGCTCTGCAAAACAAGCCATGGAAGATAAAGGAAGACTGAGGAACTGTCCTAGATTAGAAGAGATTGGAAGACTTGGCAGGCTCTTTCATGAATAATCTGGAGTTCTCTTGGGCAACAGAGGGCATCAATAGGACAATGGGTGAAATCTGAAGAACATCTTGATTAGATAATAGTATTGTACCAATGCTAATTTCCTGATGTCAACCACCTACGTGCCTGTGTAAGAAAATGTCCCTTTTAGGAAATGTTTATTGTAACTTTCAGCAGCAGCTTTTGTGAGATGCCTTGGGGGATAAGGGCATTTGCCACCCCTTGATGCAAGCTTGATGACCTTAGTCAGATCCCTGGAACCCAGGTAAAGGACAGAGAGAACTGAATCTAGAGTCGTTCTCTGGTGTCCACGAATTCACCATGACGTGCTTACCTGCCCCCGCCCTCCCCTCAAAACAAAACAAAACAAAAACAAAAAACCACCTAATAAATGAAAAGCCTAATAAATTGCGAAAGTAAAAACCTTTAGCAGAAATAGGAATGATATCTGTAAATTAGTGCTCACTACAGGCTCAAGGAAACCAAAACACCACGGGATGCTAACGTTCGGAGGATCAGGCCAAAGGAAAAGCATTGCTTTAGAGGTTCTTCCAACTTTTTGCAAAGTGTGAAGTTACATCAGAATAATTTGTGTGTGTGTGTGTGTGTGTGTGTGTGTGTGTGTGTGTGTGTGTGTGTGAGAGAGAGAGAGAGAGAGAGAGAGAGAGAGAGAGAGAGAGAGAGATCTTATCCCAAAAGCCGAACAAACACAAAAGGGAAATAAGTAGAGAAGTCATTTCTTTCACCTATTTGTTCAGAAAAATACTTGGAACTTAAAAATATATACAGTTTCACTGTTGGAGCTTGCCAATACCCCCTGAGCTTTCAAAGTGACAAGGACTTTCTGCTCAAATACATTAGTCTTCGAAGTCTTCTGGGAGAAGGAAGCAAGCTCTCTCTGTTTGAACAAGGACTGGAGAGGAATCTCAGGGCCAGGAAAGGTAAAGGACACATTTTTTCAACATATCAAGATTCCAAGATACACAGAGATCTCATTTACCACACAAAAAAAGGCAGAGTATTTACAATCATGGCCACGTGAGGGGCTCAGTACATCCCCTTACTCCTCTCTCTTCCAAAGAAGCCGGGTCTGATACATAGATAAGGAAGATAAGAGAGAACAAGTTTTAAATACCACCTTACTTCGGAAGAAAGTGCTAAATTGGAGGACATAGTTTTGGGTGAAGGTCAGATGAGCCTTAATCCTCTTCCCTGCCCTGCCCCCAGTGTCCTAGACTTATCTACCTAGTCACAAGGTGGTGAGTAAGATGTAACAGGAACGGCAGGGACTTCCATGGAATAGAATATGCTGGTGTTCTCTCTCCCTCCCTCCCTCCCTCCCTCCCTCCCTCCCTCCCCCTCCCTCTCTCCCTCTCTCCCTCTCTCCCTCCGTTCCTCTTTCTCATTCTCATTTTGAGATATAAAACCAAGTTGCCTTAAAATTACATCAGTCTTCTTGCTTCTGCCTCCGAAGCACTGGGATTGCAGGCTATATAAGCTTTTGACATTATTTTAAAGTAATTAATCATCGAGAAGAGAACTAATGTGTCCCAGGCTGCTGGGCCTCCTGAAATGGAGGGGTGACAGTTATGTGCCCTATGGTGCCGAAGCCTTTCTGCATGCTAGGTGAGCACTCTAGCAGCCACTTTGCACACACAGTTTTGTTTATTTAGCTATTTTTTACAGTATGTTTTCATAATAAACTTTAAATGAAATTTGTATATTTGTTTTTTTTTAATATTCACAATGTCTAGTCTATTTGTATTTGGCAAATTCAGAGAAAAGACTCCATTATCTATCCTATCTTGATGAGTCCAAAGTTTTCTACCTAAATCACTTTCTATCATAACTTGTATTACCATCCAAAGAATATCGTTTTAGACCTTAAAATATTTTCTTAGATAAACAACTTAAGCTTGTATGTTTCCTTTTCTTCCCCCACTTAAATGTTTTGTTTGTTTGTTTTTTTTTTTTTTTTTTTTTTTTTTTTTTTTGGTTTTTCGAGACAGGGTTTCTCTGTGTAGCTTTGCGCCTTTCCTGGAGCTCACTTGGTAGCCCAGGCTGGCCTCGAACTCACAGAGATCCGCCTGCCTCTGCCTCCCGAGTGCTGGGATTAAAGGCGTGAGCCACCAACGCCCGGCTGTTTGTTTTTTTTTTTAAGCATAAAAATTGGTATAATTCTAAAGTCCAGAGTTATTTGTAACTGGAAAATATTTTCTCTGTAGAAAATAGTGAAAATGATAACATTTCTCAATAAGCCCTTTTAAGCCAAATAATAGCTGAATTATATATATAAATGTTGATTAGATTCTGGGATACAGAAGAAATCTATCTTCATCTGTTCAGAGAGCTAGGTTTTACTTAAGTTGTGTAAGATTCCTATTCATCTTCCTCTTAACTGTTTGATTTATAGCAGACATTTTTCTATACGCTAATTCATAATCTAAAAGGATTTTAGCCTCCCCTCATTAAAGGACAGCCAGCATATCCTTTCATCATTAGCTATTTATTTTGAGACAAGGTTCCACCACGTAGCTGAAGCTGACCTCGAACTTAAAATCAGCCAGCCTTAACTTTTCGAGTGCTGGAATTAATTGTAGGCCTGCACAAATGGGACTTCGTGGTTTTAATATAATATTTTAATTAATTCAGCGGAGAATTTCATGCATAAAAACAATACATTTCAATCATATGGACCTCCAGTTGCTCTCAGATCTATCCACTCTGCACATATGCACACATGTATACACACTTGGAGGGTTCTTCTGTGGAAAAAGAAATGGGCAGAAAGCTGGAGAACTCTTCAGACACAGTTCCTTACATGAAACTTAACAAACAGATCACCAGGAGGAGGAAAAGGCAGCAAACCTGGGCTCGTGATGCGGCCCTGAAGGACAGCCCTTTCTTCGAAGCTGGGGAGACAAGGGAGCGTGAACAGAAAGGGGTGAGACACACGAAAAAAGCGCCCTCAGCTAGCTGGGGCAGAATTGTCTTAATGATGAGACCCTTCAGCGGCCTGGCTCTCAGGGGTAAATGAGAACTGGAGGGGTGGTCTGTCCCCTTGGCCTCTCTCCTTTTCCTGTGCTCCAGTGTGGACACGAGCAAGAGCTGACCCCCATGTGGAGCTGAGCACAAAGTCAGTGCTCGGGTTCAGTAAGGCCGGACTTGGAAATGAGAAACTTGGTGGTGGTGTTTTCTTTTGTGAGCAGGTGTTTCTCCGTAGGCCTGGCTGGCCTGAAACTTGAAACATAGACCAGACTGGCCCCAAACTTACAGCAATCCCACTGGTTCTGTCTCCAGAGCTGAGAGTATAAGGTGGTGCCACCATGCCCAGCAGAATAATGTTTTGACTTTGGAGCAAGACGTGAAGTTACAGAGGTATTTGTGTACCTGTCAATGAGGAGAGAGAAAAATGGCCCTTCCTACTTTCTCAGAAACATGGAAGAAAGGTTTATCTAATGAGTTATTAAAATTCATTTCCAGCTGGGCGGTGGTGGCCCATGCCTTTAATCCCAGCACTCGGGAGGTAGAGGCAGGTGGATCTCTGTGAGTTCGAGGCCAGCCTGGTCTACAGAGTGAGTTCCAGGATAGCTAGGACTGTTTCACAGAGAAACCCTGTCTAGAACAAAAAAAAATTCATTTCCAATAAAAATCCAGTATGAAAATATCAGAAAGCAATTGCTATTTTTTATTCTTTTCATCCTACCATTGTTCACAAGTTTTGGAGGGAGAGAAGAGGGAAAGCAACTGTTTCGTGCCAGGCACTGCAGGTACTTTGGGGGGCGGAATAAAAACAAATATTTTTATGTCCTTAGCACTGGGGATGTAGCCTTCATAGAACACATATTCTATTTTGGAACCATAGACAAAAAGCAAATAAAAGAGAAAAAATGTAGGGCAATGTAGTCAAGGAATAAAACAGGCATTTAAAAATAAGTTTAGAGGGTCTGGAGAGATGAGTCAGTAGTTAAGAGCACTTGCTGCAGCCAGGCGGTAGTGGCGCACGCCTTTAATCCCAGCACGTGGGAGGCAGAACCAGGCAGATCTCTGTGAGTTCAAGGTCAGCCTGGGCTACAGAGCGAGATCCAGGACAGGCACCAAAACTACACAAAGAAACCCTGTCTCCAAAACAAACAAACAAACAAAAACCCAACCAAACAACCAAACAAAAAGAGCCTCTGTAGAGAACAGGGGTTTATTGTAAGCACCCGCAAGGCAATAACAGACTTCTATAATTCCAGTTTCAAGGCATCTAATATGGTTTGCAGCATACGTGCCGGCAAAACAGCCAAACACAAGAAAACAGAAATAAATCAATCTTAGTCAGGCATGGTGATGCACACCTTTAACCCCAGCATTGGGAAGGGAGGCAGGTCTCTGTGAGTTCAAGGCCAGACTGGTCCACAAAGCGAGTTCCAAGACAAACAGACCTACACAATGAGACCCTGTCTCAGAAGATAAAACAAAAGAAAAAATAATAAATAAATCTTTAAAAAACAAACAAATTTAGGTGTTGAAGAGATGGGATAGCCGTTGAGAGCACTCGGTGCTCTTGCAGGGGACCCAGGTTCAGTGTCCAGCACTCAGATGGTTCACGACTGCCTGTCATTGCAGTTCCTGCGAGTGGGACACCGTCTTCTGGCCTCTGCAAAGATACCAGGCCCCTTCACAGCACCTACACACGCAGAGACATACTTATATACATAAATAAAAATAAATATATCTTCAAAAAAATAAATAAGGGTCTCTACTGATGGCTTAGCACTTGAGAACACTGGCCAATCTTCTGAAGTACCCAGCTTCGGTTTCCAACACCACGTGGTAGCTCACAGTCTCAGAAAATCCAACACTTCTCTGGCCTCTGAGAGCACTGCACACATGTGCTACCTAGGACATACATGCAAGCCAAACATCTAATTGTGGTGATCTACTGTGTACCCTAATAAAGCTTGCTTGAGGATCAGAGGACAGAGCCAGCCACTAGATAAGACAGGGGCCAGACAGTGGTGGCAAACATCCTTCATCCTATCCCTCGGGAGGCAGAGATCGGTCTGGATCTCTGTGAGTTCAAGGCCACACTGGAAACAGAGCCAGGCAGTGGTGGCACATACCTTTTTTTTTTTTTTTTGGTTTTTTGAGACAGGGTTTTTCTGTGTAGTTTTGGAGCCTGTTCTGGAATTTGCTCTGTAGACCAGGCTGGCCTCAAACTCACAGAGGTCTGCCTGCCTCTGCCTCCCACGTGCTGGGATTAAAGGCGTGTGCCACTTTTTATTTCCAGTGCTGGGAAGCACATATGCCTTTAATCCCAGCACACACACACACCTTTAATCCAAGTCCTGGGAAGCACATACGCCTTTAATTCCAGGAAGTGATGGCTGGGTAGAGAAAGGTATTTTATAAGGCATGAGGAAACAGGAACTAAAGAGTTCAACTGAGACCCTTCCGGTGAGGACTCAGAGGCTTTCAGTCAGAGGATTTGTAGAATTAGTGAGGTAATAGGTGGTGGCTGTGGCTTGCTCTGCTTCTCTGATCTTTCAGCTTTTACCTCAATATCTGGTACCAGTTTTTTTTTTTTAATTTTGATTTTTTTAAATTAAAAGACCATTTAAGATTCTAACAACAAATAATAAAGCAAGAAATTGTAAATAAAAAATCTGGTAGAGTAGTACAAGCTTCCAACTCCATCACTTGATAGGTGGAACCAAGAGGGTCAGGAGTTCAAGGTCATCCTCAGCTCCAAAATGGGTTTGAGCCCTGCTTGGGCTACATGAGAACCTATCTCAAAAAATGAAATAGGAGCTGAGGAGATAGCTGAGGAAATACGGGGAGAGTGGCAGAGTATCAGACATCCTCCTCTGGATTCTGTGTACACACTTGTGCATAAACCACACCAACACACCCACACCCACACCCACACACACACAGCATCCAAATAAATAAATAATTTTATCTTAGGGATGTAGCTCAGGCAGCAGATTGGATCCCTAGTATCAGAAAAGCAGACATGTTATCCACCCTTACAATGCTATCACTCATAAGACCTTGCTTACACAGTGAGTTTGAGGCTAGCCTTCACTATATAAGACCTTGCCTGGAAGAAAATTTACTTAATTAATATTAATACACAATTAAAAATATTAATATGTGTAAATTAATTAATGCCAACTATGATGTCAAAGAAAGTGTAACAATTTGTAATTCTGTTTCATTCTGCCCAAACCATTGGCCTCTGATCCTCTAAAACAACGTACACACAGAATTATTTAAAATGGTCAGGCAGGGTAGTACATGTCTTTAATCTCAGTGCTCAGGAGGCCAGCCTGGTCTACATAGCAAGTTCCAGGCTGGCCAGAGCTATATAAGAGAGAACTTATCTTCAAAATAAAACAAAACAAGCAAAAACACTAATATAGAGAACTCTGGTTACCTGTTTGTGTAAATGTTTGCTCCAACAATCACATAATTTTATTTCACTTTTCCCTCCTGAAACAACAGTTAATAACAAACCCATGACTAAAGATCTTATATAAGAGACATTTTTCTGCTTTTTTTGGTTACATAACTGATTGAACACAGAAACTGACTCTTTTTTTCCTGCTAGTGAGTGCATGGTGCAGGAGATAGAGCCGTCAAGAGTCCTGTACTTGTAAAGCACACACTCTTCCAATGAGCTACATCTCTAGGCCTGTTCTACAATCAATTAGAATACATCGTTGTGAGGATTATTCTGCAGAAGAGCCACGGAAAACACGGCCCCCACTCCGCTCATCTGACTCAGCAATCCCAGTCCTAACTCTGACCCCAAGGACTCCACCAGAGGAGACACAATCTTCTCTCTCCTGAGTTTGATCCAATGAACATAGAATTTGCCTTTTAGTCATTAAAGGTAATAGGAATTATCTAAATATTTCAATTATTTGGTGGAAGTCCTTTATTGTCTGAGATTCTTTTTTTTTTCTGTGTGTGTGGGAAGGGGTGTACACACAGGTGGGAATCTAACTTGTTATGTACCTCAGAGTGTCCTTGAACTCCTGAGGGGGGTCCCTGAACTCCACCAATCTGCCCAACATAAGCCTTTCTTTCTTTTTTTTTTTTTTTTTTTTCTTTTGAGACAGGGTTTTGCTAGGTAGCTCTGTCTGGCCTAGAACTTTGTATGCTGACCAGGAGAGCCTCTGACTTCTGTTAGTCTTCTAAACTCTGCCTCCATGATTCCTGGGGTAATAGGCTATATAAGCTTTTTGTTTCATTGCTTGATTTTATATTAATTTTTGAAACAGGATCTCTTGTATACCAGGCTGACTGGGGATGACCCTGAACATCTGATCTTCCTGCTTCCACTGGCCAAGATCTGTGTTATAGGCAGTGTTGGTGACCTAACTCAGGGCTTCAGACATACTCTCAAACCACTCGGCCAACTAAGCTACAGTCCCTGCCCCTAGATAAGTTTCCTTAAAAAATATTTTTAAGGCTGGCAAAAAAAAAAAGAAAAAGAAAAAAAATTACTTTATATGTACAGGTGTTTTGCCTGCATGCATGTCTGCATCCCACTTGTATGCCTGGTGCCCTCCAAGGTCAGAAGAGAGTATTGGATCTCTAGGAACTGGAGTTACAAATAGGTTTGAGCACCGTGTAGGTGTTGGAAACTGAACCCAGGTCCTCTGCAAGAGCAACAAGTGCTCTTAACCACTGTCCTGGCATCTCTTCTACCCACACCAGTACTTCGAAAGGTCCACACAGTGTCACAGCATTTAGAGCAGAGCCCACACTCTGTATGGACTAAGCATGTATTCTAACAGTCTCAGCCCTGTTGGGGAGCACACTTCCATGTGTTTAGTGGCCTTCTTGCCACAAGTTTGCTACATAATGACTTTCTTGATAAGGCACTACCATATATATACCATCCAGAAAACAAAGCATGCTATGAACTTTCAATATTTATGGGCTAGGAATTTAATTTTAGCTTCTCAGTGAATATTTTGAAGGTTTTATAATTGTTCAAGAGGGTAAACATGATTATATATAGAAAACAATATAATAAATCAATGTCTGGTAATAGGGAAGCAGAGATGGAGGCCTGCTGTGGAAGGTTTCTTTACACTGCGAAGATGTATCACTGTGATTGGTTTAATAAAAAGCTGAATGGCCAATAGCTAGGCAGGAAGAAGTTAGACAGGACTCTGGGAAGAAGAAAGGTGGAACCACCAGCAAGACAGAGAGAGGAAACAGGAGGTGCAAGATGGAAGAGAGGTAACACCAAGTGGCAGAATGTAGACTAATATACATGGGTTAATTTAAGTTATACGAGCTAGTGGGATCAGCCTAAGCTAATGGCCAAGCTTTTATAATTAATAAGAAGTCTTTGTGTCTTTATTTGTGAGCTGGCAGCCCAAAGAAAATCCTAACTACAGAGGCCTACTTTTTTTTTTTTAATTAAAATAACCATTTACTACTGTGGCTGGTGAGATGTATCTGTTGGTAAAGGCACATGCCACCAAGCCTAGTGACCTGAGGTGGATTTAGGGGAGCTATATGGTAGAAAAGAGCCAATTCTTGCTTAGTTGTCCTCTGATCTCAAGTGTACCATGACACACTCACACCCACATACATGTGTGTTGGAGCTAGTGCACTCATGCCCACATGCATTCGCACCCACATGTGTTTGCACCCACATGTGCATGTAATAAAAACTAAAGTAACTATGCTGGGAGTGGTAATACACGCCTTTAATTCCAGTACTCAGGAGGCAGAGGCAGGTGGATCTCTGTGACTTCAAGGCTAGCCTGGAACATTTGTAGTTCCAGGACAGCCAGAACTACATAATAGAGAGACCTATCAAAAAAAAAATAAAATAAAATAAATAACAATAACTATAAATTAATCAAAATAAGTAAATGTTTTGAAAATTAGAAAGGCCAAGAGGGAAGGGGGAGGGGATACAGAGAGGTGTGGTAGCTTGACTGTCTCCGATAGGCTCAGGGTTTGAGCACCTGGTCCCTGGTTGGCACAGTTTGAGAAGGTTAAGGGACCTTTCAAAAGGGGAGCCGTGCTGAAGGAAGTATGTCACCAGGCGTGGGGTTCAGAGTTTCCATCCTTCCCTACTTCTTGTTCTCTTTCTCTGCTTCCGGTACACACATGCAAATGTATAGGTGACCTCTTGGCTTTGTTCTACCCATCTGCTACTCTGCCTTATTCAACATTTTAGAATGTCCCTCTGGAACCACAAGCCAAAATCGACTCTTTCTTCCTTAATTTGTCTCTGGTCATGGCATTTTATCACAGCAATGAAAATTAACTAATACAAGAGAGGAGAGAGAAAGAGAAAGAAGGAGGGGAGATGGAGAAGGAACACACAGAGAGAGAGAAATGCCATAGAATTCCTGAAAACCGTGTAATGGAAGAAAATGTAAATAGTATAAAGAAATTCTATTTTTAAAATTAATTCTTCTTCTTCTCCTCCTCCTCTCCCTCCTCCTCCTCCTCCTCCTTCTTCTTCTTGAGGCAGGGTCTTGTTATATAGTCCTGTCTGGACTTATACTTGCTATATAGACCAGGCTGATCTCAAGCTTGCAGTGGTCCTCCTGCCTCACCTCCTGAGTACTGGAAATGCAGGTGTGAGCCACCACACTTGCCTGGTAAGACCTAGAGACAGCGTGTACAAAGTGAAGAGTAAAGTGATGCTTAGGGTGCAAATGTACTTACTTATTTTTGGTGCTGTGGATGTAGCCTAATGATAGTCTTACTACAGGAGGCCCTGGTTTCCATTCCCACAACATCAACAACAAACAAACCCCATAAAAATAAATTAATTACAAGGAAAACTGGTATTCATTTTGCCATATGAGACAAAACCAGGGCTTTTTATATGTTGGGCAAACATTCTATTACTTTGCATATACTAAATGACTTTGGTAATACTTACTGTTGTTAATTGGGATTTGGTCTCACTATATAGTTCATGTTGGCCTTGACCTCACTCTATAACCCAAGTTGCCTTCAAACTCATGACCCTATTGATTCAACTTCTCAGGTACAAGAACTATGGGTTATCCCACACTTAGCAGCATATTATAGGTACTATCCCTTAGAGAGGGATATTAAATATCAGAATTAAATGAGGCCTGGTGGTTCATGTATGCAATTCCAGAACTAAGAGCCTGAGGTGAGTCGGAAGTTGGCCTAGGCTCCAGGTAAGTTCCAGGGTAGCCTGGGCAAGAACGAGCAACACCACTAACAAATCCAAACCGAGAATGGCATCTAACAGGTGTTATCTCAGCACTCAGGACACAGAGGCAGCAGGATTCTGTTCAAGGTCATGCTCGGTTACATAGTGAACTTGAGGTCAGCTGGGATTCATGAGACCCCATTTCAAAACACAAAACAAAACAACAGAAGGATGAGGGAGAAAGTGGTTGCTGGGTGTGATGCTGCATCTTGATTGTCAGTTTGGTAGGATGGAGAGTCACCATGGAAACAAGCCCCTGGACCCGTCTTGGAGGAAGTGTCTGGACTGTGTTCCTTGAGGTGAGAAGACCTTGGCTGCGTAAAAAGAAGAAAGCGAACTGCATGCCAACATCCCTACACCCCTCTTCGTGACTGTGGATGCAATGTGACCAGCTGCCCAGACTCCTGCTTTTGTGCTTTCCATCACCGTGAAGGACAATTTCAAAGCTGGAGCTGAAATAAGCCTTTCCCTAGGCTGCCCTTGTCAGGGTTTCTTCATGCCGATAAGAAAAGTAACTAATGCTGTAGTAGAGTGGAGACATGTGACGTCAGCTCGAGGGAAGCCTCCTGGGCTCCAGGCTCAGCTCTATGTGTGAGCTAATAGAAGGCAACAAGAGCCAACATGATAATAGGCAGGAGAAGGGCTGTCCATCTGAACTGTAGGAAATGAAATGTTGCATTGGCAACGTGCGTCCTGGAGACAGTGCTTTGTAAAGCCTGATTTTGATCAGACGTGTTCTACGTCCTTCCTATTCTCCCACTGTGTGTGTGCTAGGGCAGCCTGAGACCGCAGGAAACCAGGGGGTGGCATTCTCTGCAGAAGGGGCAGAAGAACCCAGGGAAAACAGAGACTGAGGAGTTTAAGGAATGAACAGCGCAGAGGGGGGGACCTGGAAAGGGGCTTGGTTTTGGAAAGCAGGTTGTCTCCTGGAGTCCAAAGCTGCGAGCTAGGGCAGAGTGCACTGTGCCCACTGACGCCCAGCTCCACCTGCGTGGCTGGAGGCTGGTCATTGTGAAAGCTTTTATTCCACCTCCCCATGACAACCTGGGTTCCCCATATGAGGAAACCAGCACCTGTCCTCTTGGGAGGTGGCCGTCAAGCATGCACAAACACATGCCTTTATGTTTGATATACTTTTTTGTTAGGACAAGAAACTGCTTCTACCAGCTAAGTGCTCTCCCAAACAAAGACTGTCTACCGCTTTGCATTCTAAAAAAGGCTAGCCCTTAATACTAGTTCATTGTAGCTTTTCATTGGGAATACTAACCATTGCTTCAAACAGAAACAATGAGTCTAAGGAGAGTGTCTACTGGCCTAAAATTTTTGTTAATCAGAACCTCAGCCAAACAAACAACGACAGCTAACAAAAAAGGAGCCGACTAAGAACAGAAAGGTAAATTTGTGAGGTGTTTACCCTTTAGACTTAGAATGGCCCATCCCTTTCCCATTGTTTGGTGGACACATGACCCTATTCCTCCTTCTCAGGAGACTTTCAGGCCCAATTCTTCCTCCACAAGAATCCCCTGATGGAAGCAGATGAAGAGCAGAGGTCACCTAAGACACACCTCCAAGAGCCGACTGGAGAAGCAAGCCTCGTCCACAGGCATGCACGTGAGGGGGCACCCACACAAAGGTGTTACCCACACAAAGGTGTTACCACGTTACCACGGGCCACTGCCATCCACCCATATCGAGCTGAAACCGTCCCTCTTATCTTGGAGAGTTGGACGTCTTTTACTGGGAATATGATTTTCCCTCCACATTCTGCCTCGTTGGTTGGTTTCCCAATAAATGTGTGAACACTTGTTTGGAGAGAAAGAAAAAGGCTGAGTGTGACAGCATTCTCTAGTAATTCCAGCCCTCGGGAAGCCAGGGCTGCCGTGCGCTATCACAGCCACTGCTGGGCCTGGAGGTGCAGGCGTGCAATCTCAGTGTCTGGGAGGTGGAGGCTCGGGAATCAGGTGTTCAAGGTCATCCTCGGCTTTGAAGAGATTGAGGCCAGCCTGGTCGACATGGGGACTTGTCCCTTCCCTAAAAAATAAAAGAAATATGTATGTGAAAAGGGTTTTATGAATATTTTTGGAAGTTATGACAAAAACTGTTTACTGACCTGTGTCTAGCTTCAGCTTGACCAAAATTCTGTGAACCGAAAAGTGTTCAGTGTATTTAGATAAAATGGCAAGGCTTATAGCTCAGTCTGTCTGTCTGTCTGTCTCTCTTTTGGTGGAGCCTGTAAAGCAGATGACAGTAAATACATACTAGGCAAGTGTTCTGCTACCATAACAGCCAAGCACACACTTGGCATTTGTTTTTGTTTTTGTTTTTTTGCTTTTTCAAGACACGGTTTCTCTGTGTGGTTTTGGTGCCTGTCCTGGATCTTGCTCTGTAGCCCAGGCTGGCCTCGAACTCACAGAAATCCGCCTGGCTCTGCCTCCTGAGTGCTGGGATTAAAGGTGTGCTCACACTCACGTTTTGTGGTCAAATTTCTAACGTTCTTTTTTCAATTCAAAGGGGAGGGGGCTAGAGGCCGGAGGTAGAGCACAGATCTTGCATTCTCTGGAGCTCAGCTTCAGTCTCAAGTAGAGGCGTGGGCGTATAGCGTTCTTTGGTGAGTGTGATGGCCCCAACACCTTCTAATTCTGCACTCGGGAAACAGGAAGGAGGTTTGGAAGTTTGAGGCCACCGGGGCCTAAATGCAAGACTCTGTTCCCTGCAAAGTCCATTTGGTATGCGTGCTCATGATTTCTTTATTCCATATGATAGAGCATATCTTTCACAGTCTGAGCAGGAGTGTAGTTAGCAAGCTAGTACTTCAAAGAGACCGGAATGTGCTCCCTTAGAACAGTCTGACAGCATTTTTAAAAACAAAAGAAAATTATACTCTCTCTCCAAATACACACACACACACACACACACACACACACACATATGGATGGATATAATGCTTGAAAATTCTTGATATTACTAGGTTCCCCACCATCCCTATTAGTTTGTTTATTTGTTTGTGTTACTGAGACTGACTCTCACTATGTAGCTCAGGCTGTCCAGAAATCAATATCCCCTGGCCTCAGCTTCCCAAGTGCTAGAATCAGTGTGCACATGATTCCTGGCTTGCTGTCTTCATGGCTTGCTCAGCCTGCTTTCTTTTAGCACCCCAAACCACAAGCCCAGGGTGCCGCTGCCCACAGTGGGCTGGGCCCTGCCACACTGATGATTAAGAGAAACCCTCACGGACTTGCCTACAGGCCAGTCTGATGGAGGAAGTACTTTCTCCATTCGAGTTCTTTCTTCCCAGATGACCCTGGATTGTGTCCAATTGACAAACGAACCAGTAGTATAACTTTTAGAAAAGAGTTCTCTTTTTCCACCATTCAGGTCACCAGGGTCACGGTAGACCAGCTCATCACTGGCCTTGGCCGCAATGCCTTTACCCAATGAGTCATCTCATGTGCCCTTGCTTTGATGTTTGAGACAGTGTCTCACTGTAGCCCAGGCTGTCCTCATCCTTGTACCGGTCCTGCCTCTGTCCCCTGAGTTCTGGAATCACAGGTGTGTAGCACCCCGGCTGACGGGTAGAACAATGACTGTAATCGACTTATTTCGAAGGATAAGGCTTCCCTGGCACAGGAGCCTTGAAGGCCCCCGGCACTTCGACTCTGGCGGGGGAGAATGGAATTGTGCAGTGTTGCCGAAAAAGAGTTCACTGGCCAAATAGTAAATGATTTGAAAAAGTTGTCACTGATGGACAACTTAACGATAAGATTGCAGTAATTACACCAATGGAAAACGAAGCTGGGGGAAAAGCCAGGCTCGTCTGTCTGGTCACATACAGTTTTTTTTGGTTTTGTTTTTTTTAAAACTATGTAGCACAGGCTGGTCTTAAACTAGTGATCCTTTTGCCTCTGCCTCCGAAATACTGAGATTACAGGTGTGTCTACCTTACCTGGCTAAAAAGTTTGAACTTAATTTATTAAAACACGATCCACTGGCATTCATCCTATAATTACTTCGATTTTTTTTTCTATTTTTTTCCAGTCCATTTCTTATAATGAAAGGCAGTGTAAACTGTGATTATATGATGTTGGGAGATCATGTTGGGAGCATACCGGAGGAGCTGGAGTAGAGAGTAATGATGATCAATATACATCCATATTTATTTATAAGTATATATACTTTTCAAAGAGTAAATACATTTTTATTGAAGATTTTTTTTTCCATACAATATATTCTGATCAGGGTTTCAACTTTCCCAGATAATCCTCAAAAATATTAGTTAAAAAATAGTTAAGACTTAAAGAAAAAAAAAGTAGCCAGGCATGGTGACATAGTGCTTATAATCCCAGCCCTTGGGATGTAGGTTCAGGGAGTTCGTGGCCATCTTCGGCTGTATAGAGAGTTCAAGGCCAGTAACAGCCACATGAAACCATGTCTCAAACAAGTAAACAAAACTCAAACAAAGGAAACACAGAAAAGAAAAAGAAATGTTATAGGCTGCAGAGAATGTCATGTACAGCTCCAGAGGGAACACATGGAGACAATTATGGCTTAAATTTTAAGTCCTGGGTGCCCCACTCATACAGCGAGTAGCGTGTCAGAATCATCAAATTTAAATCTCCAAATGTCAAGTGGTAAAGTTTGATCGCCAGCCTGTGGCAGCACTGAGGACAATGGCACCTTTAAGAAGTGGGGTCTGGTAGAAGAAAAAGTCACATCACTGAGGGCAGGACTTGAAGGGATAACAACCCCCCTCGCGCTGCTTCCCGGCTGTGTTGAGGTGATCAGCTTGGCTCGGTCATGTGACCCCACCACAGTGCTGGGCTCACCACAGGCCCAAAGCCAATGGTGTCAACTGGCCATGGCCTGAGGGCTCTGAGACCTGGGAGCCAAGAGACCCTTTCTTCCTCTGAGTGGATTTCTCTCAGGTATTTTGTTTCAGGAAAAGAAAGCGAACGGAAACTACTGGGGTAGTTGAGGGAGGAGTGTGTGGTGCTATAGCCTGGGGTAGTGTTGGGAACTCACATGTAGGAAATGAGGCACACATATAAAACCCAGGAGCTGGAATCTTTTCACTTCCAATTAGGATTGGATACACTACTAGGAACTTGTGATTTTCTCCTCTCCATTAACTAACAACCTCATTATCTCATAGCTCTGCCTACTGGAAAAGACTGGAAATAATGAAATAAAATCAGAATTATCACTGCTCAGAATGCTCCATGGTCTGTATTTAATAAGCTGCCTCCTCTTAGTATCTTTTAGCTTGGTTTTCTTTTCTTTTCTTTTCTTTCTTTCTTTCTTTCTTTCTTTCTTTCTTTCTTTCTTTCGTTTTTTTTGTTTTTTTGAGTAAATTCTTTTTTTTTTTTGAGACAGGGTTTCTCTGTGTAGTTTTGGTGCCTGTCCTGGAACTCACTCTGTAGACCAGGCTGGCCTCAAACTCACAGAGATCCGCCTGGCTCTGCCTTCCAAGCACTGGGATTAAAGGCGTGTGCCACCGCCGCCCTTCCTTTCCTTTTTGAGATAGGAACTCATATCTATCCCAGGCTGACCTTGGACTCCTGACCCTCCTGCCTCCACTTCCAGAGTGCTGGGATTACAGCAGCCGCACCGAGCCAGACTTCTGCATGGAGGGGCTAGAACTCAGGGCCCTGGGCCTGCTAACCAACCCTCCACCACTGAGCTCCTGCCACGAACTCGGCATTTCTGCTTTCTGTTCTGTCTGAAGACTGGAAGTGACATCTCACCTGCAGATTTGAGATCCCCCTGCCTCTGCCTCCAGAGTGCTGGGATTAAATGTGTGCCCCGCCCCCCACCTGGCGATTTGTGCTGATTTTAAACTATTTTGCAAGGATACTTGCAGGTGCTGGTTTCGAGTTGACAGTATCGAACCCCGAGTCGTTTCTGGTTGGCTCCTTTTCAGAGATGATAAGATTGACTGGAAGTCAGGTGACACCGAGTCTCTGATAGCCTTTATCTAATTGTTCCAGCATTCCTGGTAATAGTTACCCAAATCGTTTGCTTTGTCAGGACCTGATGGATTGTGATTGCCCCAAATACTTTCTCCTCCTTTTGAAAAACATCCTCATTGAGTAAAATAGTTCACATTTTTAAAAGGTGAGATCTAAGCCGCGGTGGCACAGGCCGGTGATTCCAGCATTTGGGAGGTGAAGGCCAGAGTTCAGGGTTAGCCTCAGCTAAGCCAGCCTGGGTTACCTGAGACTGTTGGGGGAAAAAAAAAGTTGTAATTTAGGGTCTGGGGATGTGAGCCAGGGGTACAGGGCCTGTGTGCCTGTGTGAAGCCCTCCTCATCCCCAGAGGCCTCCGCCTCAAACAAGGACCGTGTACTGAGCACTGGTGATTTTACACCCACAAAACCGTCACCGTAATTGAGATAGTGATCCCGTCCCTCCAGACTGCCCTCTACTCTTGTGTGTTTGGAAATTCTCACTCGTTCATATTTGAAAAACCAAACGAGACTGCGGCTGGGGCAGTAGCTCAGCCGTGGTGAACACTGCTGCTGAGGCAGAGGCCTTCGTTTTACTTCCCAGCATCGACACGGCCGCTCACAATTTGTGTCATTCCAGCTCCAGGGGATCCGACACCTCCTTACGAGCTCTGTGAGTGGCAGGCAGGCATGTGGTACACATACACGCATCTAGGCAAAACACTAATAAAACATACTAAACGAAAATAAATAAGTCCTTTAAAAATAACCATTTTGTGAGATAGCCCAACAGGCCTTGGGACTTGGGTCCTGAGGGCTGGAGCTGAAGGGGGAGCTACAGGAAGGGTCAGGAGGGACCCTAGGCTGTGGATGAGTCACAGCCCGAGGCAGGTTGCATGGTTTACTGAGGAGGGCGACACTGGAAGACAAACTTGCGGAGTTCAGCTTTGCACGTGGTAAGTTTAAGGAGCAACGGGACGCATGAGCAGAACTGCCAATCAGGCAGGCGTTAAAAGGATCCGTTTGGCCGGGCAGCAGTGGCGGCCCACGCCTTTAATCCCAGCACTCGGGAGGCAGAGGCAGGCGGATCTCTGTGAGTTCGAGGCCAGCCTGGTCTACAGAGCAAGACCCGGACAGGAACCAAAACTACACAGAGAAACCCTGTCTCGGAAAACAAAACAAAAAACAAAAACAAAACCAAGGATCAGTTTGGGTCAGAGACAATTGTTTGTGAGTTCTGGCATATTGTAACTGGGCACAGGGCAGAAACTATTAACATATTAATTACAAATGGAAAGAGAAAAGGCTTTGGGGGGGTGCGGGTGCTGAAAACTTCTGATGTCTCAAGGTTGGGTCCAAGAGGAGAGAGAAGCCAGGCTTGGAGGTGCACACCTGCAAATGTTTGGCAATCCTTGTCTACAGAGTGATTTCCAGGCCAGGCAGGGCCACCCAGCTAAAGCCTGTCTTGACACAAAGGAAGAACAAAGGAGGACTCCACAGGAAGACTCCACACAGACACACAGAGGATCGCCTTCTGAGCATTTAAAGCTGGGGACTGGCCTGTGTACTCAAACAGAACAAATACTGCCCCCTGACGACTCCTGGTGGGTAGTTGGCTGGTACTGTCCAGGGGTTTCCAAGCTGCAGGAGACCTTTCTTTGAATCTGTAGTTATTCATTCAATTAAAACAGGGTGCAGTTAAAACTTTTTTTTGGCTCTGTGGCAGTGGTGCACGCCTTTAATCCCAGCACTCAGGAGGCAGAGGCAGGCAGATCTCTGAGTTCGAGGGCAGCCTGGTCTACAGAGTTCCAGGACAGCTACAGCTACACAGAGAAACTCTTGTCTCAAAAAACCAAAAACCAATCAACCAACCAAACCAACCCAAACCTAACTATCTTTTTCTGTACCCTATCCAGTATCAATAGAGGGTTATGAGTCCACTCTTTTTTTTTTGAGACATTCTTTCCTGTCTCAGCTCCCTAAGTTGTAGAAATCACGTTTTATTATCATAATGAAAAGAATCCTGGGTATTTCAGACACAGCAGCTTTTCATTTTGTTTTGTTTGCTGTTTTCCTTTTGGACACAGGGTCCCACTGTACAGTCTCCAGCCTGGAGGCCTGGCACTCACTGTGGAACTCAGGCTGGTCTCCAGTCGACAGTGTTCTGGGCTTAGAGGGGTGGGGTACACCACCAGGCTTGGCCTCTTGAAAATAAAGTTAAAAATTAAAGAAATATTTTAAATAGACAAGGTCTCACTATGTTGCCAAGAGACTCCTAGGCTTAAGCAATTACCCTGCCTCAGTCTTCTCCTTGGCTGGGATCAAAGACACCAACAACAGCGAAAACAGTTTTTGGGTAGAAGTATTTTGACTTATGTGGTGCTGGGAATTGAGTTCATGATGTTATACACACTGGGCAAGACAGCCTCAATACAGTATAGTTTTGTTTGTTTGGTTTTATTTTTTGAGACAGGGTTTCTCTTTGTAGCTCTGGCTGTCCTGGAACTGGAACTTTCTCTGTAGCCCAGGCTGGCCTCAAACTCAGAGATTCACCTGCCTCTGCCTCCCTAGTGCTGAGATTATAGGCATGTCCCACCCCCCCCACTCAGTGACAGTATTTTTTTTAATAACAGTGAAATGGTTTTTCAAAGCACAGATTTCCACTTCATTGAGCCACAGTGACAAGGAGTTTTCTGCTTCAGGATTTCAATATGAAAGGAACCTGGTTCATTACAACAGATGACTTGCATGTGTAGCTCAGTGGCAGAGTGTATGCCATGCAGGAGACCATGGCTTCACCCTCAACATAGCAAAAATAATAAGTAAAAACCTCATGGACTGAGAAGATTGCTCGTTCGGTCAGTGCTTGTTGGGCACACACAGAATCCTTGGCGCTATCCTCAGGACCCACGTAAAAAGCTGGATGTAGTGGCGCACATCTGTATTCCCAGCACTGGGGATGCCAGGGGCTGCTCTAGTCCAATCAGCGAGCTCCAGGCCGAGACTCTGTCTTGACAAGTTAAGGCATAAGGTAATACAAGACAACACTGGACAGGTCTCCACATGTGTGCTCACATGTGCACACATTCATGCAGGCACTCGTGTTTACACACACACACACACACACACACACACACACACACACACACACACACAGTTTACTTTCCATTGCTATGATAAGCACCATGACCAAAAGCAAGCTGGGGAGGAAAGTGTTTATTTCATCTTACAGTTCATCACTGAGGGAACTGAGGGCAGGCACTCAAGGTGGCCTCTGCTTAATGGTTAACTCTCTGGCTTGCTCAGCTAGCTGACTTACACAGCCTAGGCCCACCTGCCCAGGGCTGGTGCCTCCTTCACCGACTGGCCCCTCCCACATCAACCATCAATTAAGACAATGCTCCACAGACATACGTGCCCATCGTCCAGTCCGATGGGGGTGGTTCTTCAAATGAGGTTCCCTCTTCTCAGATGACTTTAGCTTGTGTCAGGGTGACAATAATATTAACCAGGGGCTGAAGGGATGGCTCAGTGGTTAAGAGCCCTGGCTGATCATCCAGAGGACCCAGGTTTGGTTGCTGGCACCCAAGTGGCAGCTCACCACTCTCTGTAACTACAGTTCCAGGGATTCAAATGTCCTCTTTTGGCCTCCTTGGGCACCAGGCACACATGCGGTACACAGAGAAGCAGATAAAATACCCATGTACATAAAATAAATAATTAATCCCCCCTCACCAGTATATACACTGAATTTGGAACATTTTTCTGTCACTAGACGATAGTTCTTCTTTCAAGAAATTACCAATTCAAAATGATTAGGAACAAACTCCTTTTTGATTTGAGATATCCCTGTTCTTTGTTTTTTGAGATGGGAGTCTTGCCATGTTGGCCAGGTACATCTTTAACTAGCTCGGTCAAAGACTATCATTTCTAAGCTTCCCCAGTAGCTGGGCTTATAGGCATGGACCACTACACCAGATTTGTGAAGTAATTTTTCAGAGTGTTTTGAGAAAAGGGTAAAGCTAATTCATATTTAATGAATAAGAAACAGTTTCTCTTATGCACTGGTTGTGTGTGTAGGAGTTGATGGCATCCAATTAACCTAGAAGAGCTATCAAAAGAGTTATGGATTCCTTAACAGACACTTGATCACTGCCATGTTCACTTTTTTTTTCTCATGTAGGCCAGGCTGGCCTCAGGGTCCCAGTGTAGCCCAGGGTGGCCTGGAACTAATGTAGCTGAGGCTGACTTTGAACTGATCCTCCGGCCCCGGCTCCCAAGCACTTGGATTAGAGATCTGCACCACACCTCGTTTATATGGGGCTGGAGATAGAAGCCAAGGTTTCCTGCATGCTAGACAGACACTCAACCACGCTGCATCAGCTCTGTAGATCTGGGTCTGCTTGGACTGCAGCCCAGCATTCCAATCTGTAGAACTAGGTCGGCTTGCTACCCAGTGAATTTGTCTTGAACTAATACACTACTGTGCCCGGTCCCATAAGTACTCCTAACTCCCCGAAGCTGGTCAACTCGGTTTGGTGGTGCTTATCCACAATCCTGGCACTCTGGAGACTGAGACAGGAGGATTACAAGGTCAACATCTGGACCCGATGGCTCAAGCCTGTATCATCCTAGTCCAAGACAAGAAGGTCACAAGGTGGAGGCCAGCCTGAGTTAGCGCGAGGCCTGTCTTAAAAAATAAATAACTAACAAAGACTCACAGAGCCATAAGATCTTCCTCCCAAGGCTTCCAGTCATTGAGAGTGGGAGGCCTGGGAGGAGGAGGAGGGTCTGGAAAGTGGTTCGCTGCATTCGAGCATCATGGCCAGGCTCACCCTCAGACCAAAGCCTGCTCTAGCTTCGTCTGTTGTTTATTTATTTATCTGTTTATTTGTGTGTGCATATGCCACGCACACATGTCAGAAGACAACCTGTGGGAGTACGTTTTCTCCTTCTACCATGTAGGCTCCAGGGATCAAACACAGGGCATCATACTTGGCAGTAAGCCAAGTTGAACCCCAACTCCGCTTTTTGATCTTGGGCCATTAACTTACTCTGAATTTTTTTTTTTAATTAAAAAAAAAATGAGGTTAATCGTGCCCGATCTCTCCTGGAGAAGCACGCAGCCATGCTCGTGAGAGTGTTGTTCTTTCTGAGCATCCCTCTGAAGGAGAACACTCACACAGGGCTTCCTCCTGGATCCCGGGTGAGGCACAGACCACACCCCAACACCTGTTCTCACAGAGAGATCCTTTATTTCAGGAAGAAAAGTTAAAGTGGCTGCTTTTCTGACTCAGGCAGAAAAATAGCAGCAATGACCTTGCAGGTGGCATTGTTAAGAGGAGGAAAAGGGGGAGGTCTGTGTTAAGATGGGGTAGGATGTGGTGGTAAAGGTGATAGGGGACAAGAGAGAAGCCGGAGGGGACAAGGGAAAGGGGAAGGGGTGTTTGTCCCAGAGGGACAGAGGACTGCCTCTGGATAGAGAGGAGACAGTGGCCCACAGGCAAATGGAGGTTTATAAGGTAGAGGAGGAATTCCTGTGTTGTTTCATTTTAATTGGCCATGTTAATTAGGTGAGCCAAAGGGGGCTTCTGATAGCCGGACTTTGGTAGCCAGCCTCAGGAGGAGGAAGTGGCTGAATAAGGGAACAGACCTTGGTGACTAGCTTTAGGGATGTCGTCTGAAGGTTTTCAGCAAGGCAGAGGGAATGGGGGAGGAGGGCAAGGCCTGCCAGAGCCACATGCTCAAGTGGGCTAATGTCTTCTTTTTATTTTTCATATATTCATGTTTTGCTCATTTGTCTGTGCAGCACATTCATGCCAGGTGCCCACAGAGGCACTGGATCCCCTGGAACTGGAGTTATGGATGGTTGTGGGCTGCCCACAGGGGTGGGGAATCAAAGCTGGGTCCTACGCAAGAACAAGCACTCCTAACTGCCAGGCCATCTCTCCAGGCCCCTGTTGTTCTCATGCCCTCAGTCTTAAATCTACACTACAATATTTTTTACTAAGCTCCCCAACAAACTAACCCAACATAAAACAAATGAAGACAGGGCTGGAGCAGTCAGGTAGCCTTGAGTTCCAGCTCTACCACCAGGCGACAGAGTTTGGTGGTGAACACTGGTAATCCCAGAACTGGGAGGTAGAGGCAGGAGCAATCAGAAGTTCAAGGTCACTTTCCATTCCTTATTCCACAGAGTTTAAGGGAGGCCAGCTGGGGACGCATGAAACTGTCTCAAAGAGGCAAAAACCCAAACCAACCAAACAAAAATCTCAACAACAAAACCCGCAACGAAACAATTCTCAACCTGGGGGTCCTGACCCCTTCACAGGCGTCGAATATTGGATACCCTGCAATCAGATATTTACATAACAGTAGGAAAACTGCAATTATGAATTAGCAACACAAATAATTTTACGGTTGGGGTCACCACAACACGAGGAACTGTATTAATGGGTGGAAGCATTAGGAAGGTTGAGAACCACTGTTCTAATCAAACAGGTACTGTGAAGATGAAGTATTAATGCACAAGAAAGTGGGAACCACAGAACACAGCTCCTAGATGGAGGGATGAGCTTCAGAATGGTAAGGACAATTCTTACATGTAGGCGATATTTTGTAATATTCACCAGGAGGTACGGGTTAAGAGGTCAGAGATCATGACACTATCTAAGAGTAGGAAGTCATTTTAGATCAAGCTTCTTTTTTTTTTTGGTTTTTCGAGACAGGGTCTCTCTGTGTAGCTTTGCGCCTTTCCTGGAACTCACTTGGTAGCCCAGGCTGGCCTCTAACTCACAGAGATCCGTCTGCGTCTGCCTCCTGAGTGCTGGTATTAAAGGCGTGCGCCACCACCGCCCGGCCTAGATCAAACTTCTTTATTAGGCTCTAAAACCAACTTAAAAAAAAAAAAAGCTGCATGGTTTGGGGATGTGGCTCAGTTGTAGACTGCTTCCCCAGTGTGAATGAAGCCCTGTGTGTGGTCCCCAACCCTGCATAAACCAGGTGTGGTGGGCACACTTGCAATCCACACCTGGAAACACCCAGGAGTAGAGAGAGAAGGGTCAGAAGCTCCGAGGCAGCCTTGGGTTTGAGGCCAGCCTGGGCTACATGTTACCCTCTCTGTCTGCTTCTCTCTCACACACAGTATTCACATGGTGCTTCCAAAGGCTAGTTTAGTGTTGATCATACTAACATTCCAGGTATCCAATGTGAATTATGTTGTTATTTGATCTTCCAGGAAATTGAGAGAAATTTTGCTTTGTATTCTCTTTGCTTTAATCTTTCTTTACAAGATAAAAAAGGTAACTAACTGGAAGTTAAACATCTGACTTTTGATGCTGGAGGTACATGCAGAGCATAATGCAATATTGCCGAGATGCACTTACGACCCTATGGTGGTATCGTGTTCCCCGAAATGTTGTGCACCCAAATAAACTTATCTGGGGTCAGAGACAGAACAGCCACTAGACAGAGATGCTAGAAAATGGTGGCACTCACAACTTTAATCCTAGCATTCCAGAGGCAGAGATCCATCCGGATCTCTGTGTGTTCAAGGATACAGCCAAGCATGGTGACTCACATGCCTTTAATCCCAGAAAGTGAGCCTTTAATCCCAGGGAGTGATGGCAGAAAGTAGAAAGGTATATAAGGCGTGAGGACCAGGAACTAGAAGGTTTTAGCTGGTTAAGCTTTTAGGCTTTGAACAGCAAGGTTAAGCTGAGATCCATTCTGGATGAGGACTCATAGGCTTCCAGTCTGAGGAAACAGGATCAGCTGAGGAACTGGCAAGGTGAGGTAGCTGTGGCTTGTTCTGTCTCTCTGATCTTCCAGTGTTCACCTCAATACCCAGTCCGGATTTGTTTTTATGAATAAGACCTGTTAAGATTCATTCTACATGATCCCCAAATTAACTTGGAAATAAGACCAATTTGTCTTTGTTACTTTGAGTGTTTTTTTTTTTTTTTTTTTTTTTTTTTTTTGAGACAATGTCTTTGAAGACCAGTGTGGAGGATCCTGCCTCTACCTCCCAAATGCTGGCATTACAGGAGTATGTTATCACTCTCAGTTTGATATTTATTCTTTTCTTTTTTTCTTTTTTTGAGACAGGGTTTCTCTGTGTAGCTTAGGAGCCTGTCCTGGATCTCACTTTGTAGACCAGGCTGGACTCGAACTCACAAAGATTCGCCTGCCTCTGCTTCCGAGTGCTGGGATTAAAGGCATGCGCCACCACCGCCCAGCTCAGTTTGATATTTATTTCAGCTTCCTTCGATCTATAAAACCAACCTTTTCTGTTCAGTCCATTGGAACACTGACTCTATTTGATAGAATAAAAGGGTCCATCTCTACAGTAAAGTCAATTAAAGTCCATACTCCAAAGCTAGGGAGGTAGTTCAGTTGAATGCCTGCCTAGCATGCATAAGGCCCTGCTTTCAATCTCTAGCACCTGAGGGGGAGTGGGGGGACCTTTACTTTGTTGTAATCTTGTCTTATGACACATCTATGTGCAAACTGTAGGCTGGGGATGTAACACAGTGCTGGACACTGGTCTACCAAGCTCCTCATGGTGCTGGGGCTGAACACTGCTTGAGGCTGAGCCTTCACTCCACCAGTGAGTTACACACAAGCCCAGACCTCTCCTTTTCAACCACACAAGTGCTGGGACTATAGGCATGTCCACACACCTACGGGAACATGTATGAGACAGATGAATCCCACTGCTTCCTTTCCCACTGCACAGATACCTGGCTGACCCTGCACCGTGACTCACAATGTCACTGCACAGATACATGGCTGACCCTGCACCGTGACTCACAGTGTCACTGCAGATACCATGACTCACAATGTCACTGCACAGATACATGGCTGACTCCGCACCATGACTCACAATGTCACTGCAGATACATGGCTGACCCTGCACCGTGACTCACAATGTCACTGCAGATACATGGCTGACCCTGCACCATGACTCACAATGTCACTGCACAGATACCTGGCTGACCCCGCACCATGACTCACAGTGTCACTGTAGATACATGGCTGACCCTGCACCATGACTCAGTGTCACTGCACAGATACCTGGCTGACCCTGCACCATGACTCACAATGTCACTGCACAGATACATGGCTGACCCTGCACCGTGACTCACAATGTCACTGCACAGATACATGGCTGACCCTGCACCATGACTCACAATGTCACTGCACAGATACATGGCTGACCCTGCACCATGACTCACAATGTCACTGCACAGATACATGGCTGACCCTGCACCGTGACTCACAATGTCACTGCACAGATACATGGCTGACCCTGTACCATGACTCACAATGTCACTGCACAGATACATGGCTGACCCTGCACCGTGACTCACAATGTCACTGCACAGATACATGGCTGACCCTGCACCGTGACTCACAATGTCACTGTAGATACCTGACTGACCCTGCACCGTGACTCACAATGTCACTGCACAGATACATGGCTGACCCTGCACCGTGACTCACAATGTCACTGCACAGATACATGGCTGACCCTGCACCATGACTCACAATGTCACTGCACAGATAGATGGCTGACCCTGCACCATGACTCACAATGTCACTGCAGATACATGGCTGACCCTGCACCGTGACTCACAATGTCACTGTAGATACCTGGCTGACCCCGCACCGTGACTCACAATGTCACTGCACAGATACATGGCTGACCCTGCACCGTGACTCACAATGTCACTGCACAGATAGATGGCTGACCCTGCACCATGACTCACAATGTCACTGCACAGATACATGGCTGACCCTGCACCGTGACTCACAATGTCACTGTAGATACCTGGCTGACCCTGCACCGTGACTCACAATGTCACTGCAGATACATGGCTGACCCTGCACCATGACTCAGTGTCACTGCACAGATACATGGCTGACCCTGCACCGTGACTCACAATGTCACTGCACAGATACATGGCTGACCCTGCACTGTGACTCACAATGTCACTGCAGATACATGGCTGACCCTGCACCGTGACTCACAATGTCACTGTAGATACCTGGCTGACCCTGCACCGTGACTCACAATGTCACTGCACAGATACATGGCTGACCCTGCACCATGACTCACAATGTCACTGCACAGATACATGGCTGACCCTGCACCGTGACTCACAATGTCACTGCACAGATACATGGCTGACCCTGCACCATGACTCACAATGTCACTGCACAGATACCTGGCTGACCCCGCACCATGACTCACAATGTCACTGCAGATACCTGGCTGACACTGCACCATGACTCACAATGTCACTGCACAGATACATGGCTGACCCTGCACCATGACTCACAATGTCACTGCAGATACCTGGCTGACCCTGTACCATGACTCACAATGTTAAGACTTCACAGCAGACTGTTACTTCACCAACAGAACAGGGGACTTCCTGCCAGACTTTCCTGGTTAATGAGAATATGAAATACAAGAAAAAACACCATGAACACAAAACTGACCCAAAGTATCCACGTGGTATTTGTCTCCCATCGCAGAATGTTGGGAACATCCTAGAGTGGACTTTACCAGATTCTTTAATGCACTTTTTTAAAGAGCCCAGTGCTGTGGCAGCACATATCTTCAATCTCAGCACTGAGAGCTCAGTGAGTTTGAGGCTAGCCTGGTCTACATAGTGAGTTCCAGAACAGCCAAAGATACACAGTGAAACCCTGTCTCAAAAACAAACAAACAAATGGAAACCCATCCCCACAAAAGAAAAAACAAGAGTATCGTTTATCAGTTTACACACTTGAGTGTGTTGTTGTATGCAGTGTGTTGTTTGTATGTATGCTGGTGTATGTGTGCCATGAAGAGGGCAGGGGAGCTTTTGGGTGTCAGCTCTTCCCTTTGTCTGAGTTTCTGGCATGGAACTTAGATTGTATGGCTTGTATCTACCAAGCCATTTTGACAGCCCCACAAATGACTTTTTTTTTTTTTTTTTGAGACAGGGTTTCTTTGTGTAGTTTGGAGCCTGTCTGGAACTCACTCTGTAGACCGGGCTGGTCTCGATCTCGCCTACCACTGCTCTTAGTGCTGGGATTAAGGGTGTGTGCCACCACCGCCAGCCACGTAACAGAGAATGTGGGGTGTTTGGTATTTGTGTCATGTGATTTCAGAATTTATGTAGTTCAGGAAGTTTACTCTAAGAAGAACTCTCTATTCATGAAAACTACAATCTATTCAGAGGATGGATATTTATTTTATAATAAAATACATAAAACCAAAATATAAAGCATACAACTATTTGTACTTTATATGTTGATTATACTGAAATTTGTTAATTTAACATTAGTTAAAATAAACATTAAGTTACTTATATTTGAAACTGTCAAGTACATGATTAAAACAAATGTTTCTCCCCCACAGAGACAGCACTTCTGGAGAACACGATGATACAAGGCCCCACTCCAACACAGAGCAGCGGCCCTGGCTGGGCGTGCAGTATGGAGGGAGGGGCCTGGCTGGGTTAGGGTTAGGCTCTGGCCTCTCCAGCACCAAACACTAGGCCTTCATCTTTTGATTCTTGGCCCATTCTTGTGCTTCCTTTTTAGTCTGAAAAGAAAGAAAAAAAAAAGAGTAAATTAAATGCAATGCTTCCAAGGAGGAGGTGATGTAGAGAACTACATGCTACATCTGGGGCACTCTGTAAGCTAGACAGCCCACCTCTCTTTCATTCACACAACTATGGAGCATCTGTCACGGCACTTTCAGGTTCGGGTTTGCTGAGTCCTTGGTAAGAAATGAGCTCCTACGTGGTTGCTGTGGGATCTTTCATGCTTTTACCTTGGGGTGGTAGGGCACCAGGCAATTCATGGCCACTTAAAGCCACCCCAGCCACTGGCTCCCCAGTACCTTCTCAAGCCCAAGCAAAACAGGGAAACAGTGAGGAAGAACTCTGGGAAGGGAGAGTCCGAGGGAGGGCTGTCACTGTGTGGCCTTTCCTTCCTCTAAGGGTTCTGGAATTGGATGGAGACAGAGGTGATTTGCATTGGGAAGGCTGTTTTGGGTGCATCTGGGGCTGAGCTGGTAAGGAGTCCACAGGCCTTGTACAAGTTCCCCGCCTCACCAGGAGAGTTACTAATCTATTCAGGGGAGGGTGACTGTCAGGATACAAGGCCCTGGCTGCCCTTGAACTTATTATGTAGCCAAGGATGATCCTGAACAATTCCTGAGTGCTGGGATTCCTGGGAACAGGTCTCAGGTCTTCCAATCTGACTTCAGTTACACAGACTTTGTTCAGGACGGGTTTTAGTGCCCAGCCAAACCAGAAGGCAGGCACAGATACAGCCCTCGTGCAGCACATCGTGGTCTTGAACTCTAGCCTATCTCTGTCTCCCAAGTGTTCAGATTAGGCACAGCACCACCACAGCCTGCTTACACAAGGCTGGGGCTCAAACCCAGGATTTCCTGAATGCCAGGCAAGCACTCCCCCAAGTTCACCACAGTGGCGCATCTCTTAGAACTGCGAACTGACACTACTATGCAAATTCTCTGGCTTTGGGCAAATATCTAAAGCTATGTATGCCATTACAGTATGCACAGAATAATTTCACTGCCCATGAAAATCATTATATATATTTTTTCATCTAGGAGAAGGGTCTATAGTTTTCTTATAATATTTTTGGCTAGTTTTGTTACTAAGCATTGTTAAGGTTGGCTTTGTAAAACAGGTTGGGAACTCTCCTCCATCCCTCCCCTCCCCACCTCTTCCTTCTCCAAGGTCTCCTATATCCCAGACTGTCTTTAAACCAACACATAGCCCCAAATAACCTTGACCTTCTGATACTCCTGTCTCCATTTCCCAGGTTTGAATATGGCCAGCTCTCCCATACTTGATTTGTGTGATGCATGCCAGGCAAACACTTTTATCATTCTATTGACCCCCAAACTGGGAATTGTTTCTAACTTTTGAAAGAGATTGTGGAGAATTGGTATAACTTCATCCTTAAAGGTTTGGCAGAATTTACCAGTTAATTTATTTGAGCCAAGTATTGTTTTGATAGATGTAAGTCAATTCACATTTTAAAAGATTTTTATTATTTTCCAGTTTGTATGTGTGTGTCTGTGTGAATACGTACATGCTCAGGAGTGCACATGCTTGTGGAGGCCAGAGGTGCAGGGTTGTGAGCCACCTGACTTGGGTAGTGGGATCCAATCTTGGTTCTTATGCTGAGCCATCTCTCTAGTTCAATTCACATCAAAAACGTACACAGATATAATAAAATACACTGCATATGTGATATCCACAGAACACGATAAATATTGTTTTGTGTATGGGCATATCTGGAGGTCCGTGGGCAACCTCGGACATGGGCCCTTCCCTTCCCACTTTGATTTGAGATAGACTCTTTTATTTCTAGCTGGAGCTTAGGCTAGGCTCTCTGGCCTCAAGGCTTCTATGGATTCTCCTGTCTTTGACTTCCAGCTTGTGTAGGAACACTGGGACTATAAATTGGAGTTACACAGGTTCTGCGGAACAACATTTGGGTCCTGATGTTTTCATGGCAAGCACCTCCCCCATCCAATCCCCCACTCCAGAGTCTCTTCTTGTGGATGTTATGGCAGACTGCATTTTCTAAAGTGATTCATTTCACTTGGCATTGTTCATATGTGAGCATGGAGTTCTTCACGGGATTCCGTTATTATCTGTGAAAATGTCTGTGTGCTGCCTGTAATCTGACACTCGGATGGACAAGCTAGGAGAGCTGCAGTGAGTCAGGGCCAGCCTGGGCTACACAGTGAGTTTAAGGCCAGCCTGGTGGCTGTAGTAGTTGTTTGGGCCATCCCCTATTTTGTGGTTTGAGGACAGTTTAGCACAGTGGTTCATCACAGACTCTTGCTCCGTACTATATTTATCTTGTTTGGTTCAAAGAACATGCAGGGCAGTAGGGTGAGAACATGGCCGGAAGGAACTAAGCAGGCAGCGTAGTTCTTTACCAGAAAGAACTACGGGCAGCATTTACAACTCTAAGTAAATGCCCAATTAGCAAGGCACAGAAACACCACAATCATCTTTATGAACTTGAACTTACTTCTAATTTAGACCCTCTGTAGCCCTGGTTGGCCTGGACCTAGTGGCAATCTTCCTGCCTCTGCCTCCCACTTGCTGGGATTACAGGCATGGGGGTCTACACTCGGTTTAGTCACCTCTACCACCCAGAGGCATGTATGCAGAGTCTTTTGTGGGTGAACTGATTTTTTCAGATGAGGTTTTTGTTGTGTAACCTAGGCAGGCCTTGAACTTGTGATCGGGCTCTCTACTGCAATTACAGGCATGCACCATCTCTGGCTATTGGCAAACTTCTGCCCTTGGTTGTATATTAATTATAATTCATGCTACTTTGAGCTACATTAGAACTGAATATGTGATTTCTCACCTACCCTAGTATCTAAGTCTCATTTGTCACCACCAAAACGTGAACAAATGCCAAGTAAGTAACTGTGGTTTTGAAAGGTTGATTTCGGATTCCCATGAAATGAGTAATTCTTCATTTCCAGATATTTCTGCTAGTGATGTGCTATTACTAGTATGCTAGTATAGCTTAACTTCTAGATACTAATCTATTACCAACTCGTAGTTGGCATGGAGTGATTTGTCTAACATGGAGCACAGATCAACAGCTATCTGTTTATGTATGGGTTAGATACTGAGTTAGACATTTTAAAAGAAATATAACAACAACAAATGTAGTAGGGACTGTATGGGGTTCACAAAAGCAAATTATTCACTGTCTGCCCCTTTAAAGACTTTTCTAACTCTAAACATACCCCGGATAAAATGGGCACAATAATTCAGATACACAATCAGCTATTCTTTATTTTGGTAATTCCACCCTTAGCTGTTTGAACAGTAGTGTCTCTCTTATTCTACCATCTTACCAGTTCTCGGCCCTTCAAACATACAACGGTACTGTGTACTAAATTGGATATTCCTCCTTCACTTATTAACACAATTAACCTTTTAAGTAAGGAGAGTCCTTAACCATCTCCTCCCTGCTGGTTCTGCGAGACAGGGTCTCTCGTGTAGCCCTGGCTGTCCTGGAACACTCTCTCTGTAGACCAGGCTGGCCTCAAACTCAAGAGACTCGTTGTCTCTGCCTTCCAAGTGCTGGGACTGAGGGCACAGGCCATCACTGCCAGAGTCCTTATTTTAAATTCACATCTCACAGAGGTTCTTTCGGATGAAGGCAGTTTTCATTTATTTATGTATGGAACATTACTGACACACTTAATGATTACCTTTTATTACTATGAACACTGCCATAATTATTATGTGCTCACTTAAGCTAATTATATTTATAATTTTATAGAGAAACAGTACAAATTAATAAAGACAATTTAATTGTAGTACAGTGTCAACAGGTTCCACAAACTACTGCAGATTTTGTGAGGCCCCCCTCCTCTGAAAGCTGCTGCAGAAACAAATGACTGATTAACTGGGAATCTAATAGAAGTAATTCATTAGGTATGGGGGAGATTGGAGAGGATTAACTGATAAGACAAAACCCTCTGTGCTGACCACAAGCAGCCATCTAAAACACTAATCTATAACCTGGGGATTCTAAGACACTTAGAAAGTTTGTTAAACTTAGAAAGAACAGTGACTGATAACGGCAGACAAAATCAGCCTGGGGATTGCTCCTGGGATCTAGAAAAGAGCTGGGCAGCGTTTAACCTGCGCAGCTTCTAAGGGAGGGAGAGGCTGCATTTAGTAGACATGATTGCTCTGTTTTCCAGAATGCTGCAGGCTGGGACACAAATCCTGATTTCTAAGTCTATTTCACAGGTAGACCCAACTTCAGTGAGATGCCAGTTGGTCTGGGTTTATAATGGACAAAACATGAGACTGTCTGCAATCATCCATTCGTCCCTCATTCCCTGCTCACTCAGAAATTTCGTATTTCAAATGGCTTATTACTAAACTATATATGGAAGAGGCTGTAATATTATTCCTGACTGAAAATACAAATTTAATCTTTTTTTTTTTCCGTTTTGTTTTGTTTTGAGACAAGTTCTCTCATTCTGTAGTTCAGGACAGCCTGAAACTCACTATGTAACCCATGGTCTCAAGCTCATGGAGGTCTCACCTCCTGCCTCAGCCTCCTAGGCTCACACTGCCTCTTTCACTTTCCAGGGTCTCAGTTCCTCACCCGAGTATATAACGTAGTTTTAGGAGCTGGAAGAGAATGAAATGGGAGAGCTAAGTGATTCATTCTTCCCCTTCAGCGAGTCTGTGCTGAAACAAACCAGAGATGTGGAAGGAACCACAGAAAGGTGAGGAGACGAAGGGTCTGAGTGAGTCACAGCAAGGATGAACCTCCGGGCAAGCACAACTGTGGGAGAGGCGGAGCCGCTGACACGCATGGTGCATGGGGAAGCTCAATGGGCAGGGCCGCTGAGACTCCAAGTGCCTGGGCTGGAGGCACTCCCATCAGCGGCCTCCTTCCCCACAGTCAGCGTGGCCTACATCACCGCAACACGGACCCTTCCCATAGATTTCCTCTGCGGTACACAGACTGAAGCCTGCTGTCATTTTAAAGTGGGACGCTGACGCTGGGTGGCGGCACACGTCTGTAACCCCAGCACTCTGGAGGCAGAGGCAGGAGTGTGAGTGTGAGGCCAGCCTAGCGAGCCTGTCTCTGTCTGTGAGACCTTTCGAAACACCCAAGATGGTATCCTTGCCAAGCACAAGTGCAAGAAGGGGTTCAGTGCCTAGCATGGGAGGAAAAAGAAAGGGGGTTTGATTATATGAACGTAAATGTCTTCCATATCACTGATCTCCAGAAGCCTGGGTGTGTGTGTAAAGAGAAGGCTAGTGTCACAATTCCTGGACTCACCCCCCCCCCCTTCCCTGACACAAGGTTTCCCCGTGGAACTCTGTGGAACTTGCTTTGTAGACCAGGCTGGCCACAAACTATCTGCTTGCCTCTGCTTTCCAAGTGCTGAGATTAAGGGCATGCGCCTCCAGCTGCCCAACTTGTTTTTAACAAGCATCTAGAAGACTTCAAAAAAAATATTAAGTTCAAGGACTTACTGAACTGGAATATTAAAGAAAATTTTTCTCATTTTGAGTCTTGTAGGATTGCAAGTTAAACCTCATGTTTCTTTTTGGAAAATCATGTTGAAGTAATCAATAATGCCACTTTTTTTCTGTTGCTTTTTTCTTTTTGTATTATTTGTTGAAACATAATTTTCAATATTTTCTACACATTCCTCCACCCCTTTCTTCCAGACAGGGTTTCACTATATTCAGGCTGACCTCCAATTCATGATGTAGCTAAGATTGGCCTTGAATTCCTGATCCTCCTTTCTCCACCTCCCATATTCTGGGAATTCAGCTGTGTTACCCAACCCTTTTAATTTTATTTTAAAAGTTATTTCCAGATAGGGTCTCATCAAGTTGAGCACACTGGTCTAGAACTTACAATCCTCCTGCCTAAGCCTCCCAGGTGACTGATATATTAGGCACATACTGGTATATCTGGCTCCAGTTAGTATGAACTGTTTTATTTGTTATGAAAGATCCAACACAATAGTGTATAAGTAAGTAGGGGCAGATGCTATTTTCATCCTTTTTATTCTCATGTAAATGAGAACATTGTGGTCTGGGGACATGGTTCAGTGGGTACAGTGTTTGCCACACGAGCATGAGGACCTGAGTATGGATGCAGTAATGCAAGTCTAGAATCTCAGCATCCTATGGGTGAGACGGGAGGCAGAGACCGAAGGACCCCAGGAAGCCTGAGGGCCAGGAGCAGGAAACAAGGGACCTGAAGTTGTCCTCCAACCCCTCACATGCATGCCGCTCACATGGTCCCTGTGAACACGGACACACCCACATCATGTGCACACACAAAAGATAAAAATCGTGCAGAATACATTTCTGAGCCCCTTGTAATTTGTTCCTGTTGATGGGAGAAGGAAAGGTGTAGATTTAGGATCATTTCTAGGCAAGTTCAATATGCTAATTAGAAACATAAAATCCAATACTCAGCTAATGTACAATAGGCAAGGGATATATATAGACATTACAAGACCTTTGCCTAACAACATCCAAATTAATTTAAAACAAATATGAAGGAGAAGAAAAAACATATTTAGTGAGAACTACAGCTTAAAATTCTTAATATTTTTAGCTATACTTACAAACAGGGTTGGATTGGGTATAAATACATTGTCTTCATGTTCTCTTGGCATGTTCAAAATCTTGGATGCTTGATTTTCTGTCACACTTTTTGATTCCATTTTGGTAAGTAAGTTGTTCTCAGAATGTTTACTACACATACTAATGATAATCTGTTTCATGGCTGCAAATTCCTGTTGATATATGAAAACAAGAAAATAGCAAGTATGATTTTTGGCAGACAGGCTAATAATGATTGACACTAAACATTTATTTTAAATAGATAAAATATTTGAATATATTTTCATATATTACATATATGACGAGAGTTGAGAAAACAAAATATTAACGTACAATTGTGCACATGACTCCTAATATAGTAAATATTACTTTTAGCATTACAACTGACTTTTTATAGGCTAGTGGTTGCTAGTTTTTCTACACATTGCAGTCACACCTGGAGCTTCAAAAAAAAAACACCCCGTGATATGTGTGCGTCACACCTATGGACTGTGACACAATGGGTGTGGAATGTATCTGGAGTTCTACTGCAGTTTTCTGCACATATTTGTTGAGTGGAGTATTAGCAACAATTGTTATTTAATTGCTGGAACTCAAACCCAGGCCCTGTGCATGGCAGGCAGGCTCAGCCTGGTCAGTTTTTCCTTCCTCTTAAACTGTCCTCTTACCTTATGAAGTCTAAACGAAGAAGGTAGAGAATAGAACACAGAATGGTTTTCCGTGACTACTAATCACGGTTTACTTCAAACAGGAAGTTTAATATAGCTTCAGCTGGAGTATTTCTGCAGCCGTTTACAAACGGTAAAGGGAGCTGGCATGAGTTGCCATTTTTAATTTTTCCAGTCCTGGGGACTGAGTCCAGGGCCTTGTGCATGCCAGCCAAGTACTTTACCACTGAGCTACACCCCATCCTGTCCAGTTGCCTTTCCAAAATATTTATTCCTTACTTAATTTGAGACAGTGTTATGCTATGTAGTCATGGCTGGCTTGGCATTCACTTTGTAGCCCAGGATGGCCTTGAACTCAAGACAGCCCCTCCCTCCCACTTTGGCTTTCATAGCCTTGTCACCTCCATTTTTATTTGCCTTTTGAGTGAAAAATGGACTCCGCTGAACTTGTTGAAGAATTTAGAGTAAACTTTGCAACCACGTCTTCTCAAGCCTATTATTTTTCCTCACTAGCTTTTGGCTTTCATTAGTGGATACTCTGATTACTTCCTAGACTGATCCATCAAACAGACACCCGGGGAGAGGGCCTGCTACCCGATTTATCTGTGGAATAATGGTGGGCTCTGCACTAGGTAATTCTTTCCTATGACTTTATCTTCATGCCAACACACAAACTTCGGGCAACAGAAGGATGCCCCGATGCCTGCTCCTGCTCTGTTTATAGATGCCAGCTCCGTGTCAGAGCAAGTCCCTACAGGCCTCTCTTTTCTGGCTGTCATTAGTTCTATTTAGAACCACCTAGCTGGAGTAGATATTTTAAAACCGACTGTGGAGTTTGAGCCTTGCCGCCTTACTAGACTCCCGGGCCAGGGCAGAAGCTGGAACGGGCAGTGCTAGAATCCGTTCTCCTTTCTTGCCCAAAGCACACAGACTGCACACAAATACAGTCATACAGTTATTTGCGCCTTTAGGAGACTCATTTGGTTTTCAAGATAGCGTTATTTAATTTGTGGTAAAGAATGCAGCCACTGATCTAATGTTAAGCTTATTCAGTTACATCAGATTTTATTTTATTTTATTTTTCTTGACAAGGTCTCTGGTAGCCCAGGCTGCTCTAATTTTCTTTGTAGTCAAGGATGACTCTGGATCCTCCTGAATGCTGGAATTACAGGTTTATAAATCAGTTTATGTGGTGAAGGGACCGGAACCCCAGTGCTTTGTATTTCACCAAGAGCTACATCCTCAGCTTCATGGTATAACTGAGCTCTTGCAGTACTTAATGGGAAAGGGGAAAATGATGGCTTCCTCATATATCAAAAACAAAACAATTTTTTTTTTTTGTCTTTTGTTGTTTTTCAAGACAGGTTCTCACTGTGTAGCTCTGACTGGCCTGGAACTCACTATGTAGACCAGGCTAGCCTGGAACTCACAGAGATCCACCTACCTCTGCCTCCCAAGTGCTGGGATTAAAGGCGTGTGCCACCATGTCCAGCTTCAACAAATTTTTTTTTTTCTGAAAAATCATTCACTAGCCATAAATATTTTTAATATGAAGATATAATAAAACATGAAAAATGACTTCCAACATAACCTCCCAACTTTTACTAATATATAATGGTATCTTGAGGGCTTTTGTTAGGATCCTGCTCTCGCTCTTACGTCATCAGTGCGTGACTGCGTCCCAGCCTTAAAGCCGGACGTGCACCCCGACGCTCTCTCTCTATGGTCCTCTTTCTGTTTCCTCTCTGCTCTGCTCCCGCCGTCTTTCTGTCCCTCCAGGCCTGGTTTCTTTCTGACTCCGGTAGCTTGGGCCCGTGACTTTTCCGCAGCGCCCGCCGACCCACCAGCGCTCTTTATCCTTCCAGCTTTGGCCCCTTTAATTAATCGTCCCAGCGACACAGCTTCTTAAACCTGTTCCTACTTGCAACCCCAACCCCAAGAACTTTTTTAAAATGGGATTCCTGAGTGTAAGAAGTATGGAAGCAATCAAACATTTGCTAATAATAAGTCATGTATTTACTAAAAAAATTCTTTGGTATACATATACCCTTAGCATTTATGCAAAGGCAACCCTGTATCCCAATGAGAGGGATATGCTTATTTACTTTACATAAAGAATTTAAATTGGAAAGCAACAAAGTAGCTCTCAGCCGCAGGATGGAGCATCTTCACTGTTTTGGGATGTAATCTACATCTTCGAGCTAGAATCATAGCAGCTCAGACTGCAGCTTTAGATATGAAGTGTAAAATAGCAGGACTTAGTTCCCTTTCAGAAACTACTTGAAATTCTCTCCTAATTGTAAGCTAAAATTCATTGAGTATTTTTTTGTTTTTGTTTTTGAGACAGGGTTTCTCTGTGTAGCTTTGCGCCTATCCTGGAACTCACTCTGTAGCCCAGGCTGGCCTCGAACTCACAGAGATCTGCCTGGCTCTACCTCCCGAGTGCTGGGATTAAAGGCGTGCACCACCACTGCCCGGCGTCTTTTAATTTTTTAATTACACTTATTTATTTTGTGTGTGTTGGGAGCATGCTTGTGCCATGGTTTATGTATGGAGGTCAGAGTTGTCCCATCACGTGGTTCCTGGGCATTAATTTAGGTCCATCTTGGTGCTTCTGGTTTTTCTTTTTTTCCCTCTGATACTTTATCAATTACTCAAAGCCATGCCAGTTGTTTTTTTTTTTTTTTTGGAGACAAGGCCTCACTATGCAGTAAATACCTCAGGCTAGCCCTAGTCTCATAGGTGGAAAAGTGTAAAGTGGTGTCTTTTTGTTTGGTGTTTTTGAGACAGGATCTGCCTGCCTCAAATTTAACTGTGAATCCAAGGCTGGATTCTGATCCTGCCTGTCTCACAAATGCCAGAAGTAAAAGCCTATGCCACAGTGCCTGGTTGTTTTTCCTTTTTTTCTGTAGGACCCAAATTTATCTGGGTTCTTAATTATGCTCTTTTTTGAGATTTTTTTCTTTTCTTTTTGAGGCTGAGTTTTATTGTGTGGTCCAGGGTAAACTAGAATGTTTTACATAACACAGACTAACCTCAGGATCCTTTCGCCTTAACTTTCCAAATGTTGGGATTATAGGTTTAAACACCAACCTTAGCTAATAGGATGGATTTTCTACTGACTGTTTTTAGGACTGATGCATAACTATTATTCTGAAACTTATTTATTGGGTATACTGGCAAGTTCTATCCTTTCTTTAAAGTCTTTTTTTGCACTTATTTTGTGTATCTGCACGTGTGTGTATGCATGCACGTGCCAATGCGTGTGTGCCTCCGTTGGAGGATAGCGTTCAGAAGTCAGGTCTCTCTACCATGTAGGCTCAGGGATCAAGCTCAGGTCTCCAGAGCTTAGAGGCAGGTGTCTTAGGCCACTGAACCATTCCATCAGCCCAGTTTTGTCGTTTCTTCAAACCATTTCTTTTTCTATTCCCTGTCAATAAATCCTTTATTAATCCCAATCCATACCTTCTCTCTAACCTTTCCAGTTCTTATTCTATTATATAGCCCAGGCTGGATGTGGTGTCTCGGTGTAGTCCAGGCTGGTATGGATGCTTGATCCCTCTGTCTCTGCCTCCCTGACGCTTGAATTACAGCTGTGGATGACCCCAGCTGGCTTACTTTATTAATCTTCACAGTGTTATGGGGAAAATGTACTCTGCTGTGACAGTGTAACTTCTGTGTCTTATAAACCAAACTCAGGAGGACTCGGAGGCATCTAATTCCATTTCCTTGAAATGTTATTTCTGTCGTTTAGTTCTAAGTTTTAACAGGATTCCTTCATGTTTCCTCTGCCCTTCTAATATTACGTTTATTTAAAATAATTTTCTGTCTCTGAATATTTTAGCTCTGGGACAGGATCTCACCCTGTAGCTTCTGCCCCTGCCTCCCAAGTAGTGAGATTACAGGCGAGCACCATGGCAGCCAAACTGCAGGATTTTGTTTTGTTTGGAAAACATCACAACGTTTTGCTACTGTGTTATGAAAAGATTACTCTCTCAAATCTTTGGAAAGAAATTAATTGTAATACTTTGCATGCTCTTCTCTGTTCCAGTTACTCACCACTGCCCCAAAGTGAGGAAGGGAGTTAATATCTGTTAGTTGTGAATTTTTCACTTTGTGCTATTACTTTTCTTCTAGTTCCTTATAGTTTTTAAATTTTGATTTCTAACTTATGAATGAAGTACAGCTTACATGGTTTCTCTTCTGCGGTTAGGGACTATTTGCCAGAAAGACAAGGTTCATCTGAATGACCTGGTTCATCTGAAAAAGACAGTAGAATGTGTATCTATCCCCGTTCATGTAGGCAAGATGACCTTTCCAGCATGTCTCACTCTAGGGCCAGCATGAAGAGTGCAGACTTCTTCCCACAGAGCTAGTGTCCCTTCTCCTGTCTAATTTTGCTTATTCTTGGTTGACCATTAATTTAGGAAGTCATTTCCAAAAATTAAAAAGTTCTGTCTTTCTGGTATGTAAATACTTAAAATGATTACAATTATGAGAAGAAATAAACCATCACTAAATTAACAAATGAAGAACTATTTCATTATACAAATAAAACTAAGGCTAAATCAACAACAAAACAAAACAGCCAATATTGCAAGCTGGATATGGTAGTAATCCTAAGTACTCAAGATGCAGAGGAAGAAGGACTGAGAATTCAAGGCCAGCCTGAGCTACCTTTGGAGACCACCCCCCCCTCTCTTCCTCTCGCCCCTCCCTCCCACACCCCACCTCTCACTGTAGTACAGTATCTAGAACGGCAGAGTGAAAGGAAAAGACCCGTTTATGCCGTTTCTGATGATGGTAACGATTATTACACACTCTCCATGAGAACTGCTCTCTTCAATCCCAAAGCACACATCTTGGTCATTTACTCCTAAGCATTCACACAGAAGGGTGGCATGTTAGCACAGCTCAACTGCCGCCGAGCAGCTGCTTCATGGTATTGCAGACTGATGCCAATAAATTGCTCAAAGCTGTAAACTCTGCAAAGATGTTGGCAAGGGGACACATAGATAGCATTTCTTGATGAAAATAGCTCTGACAAGTATAATGCAAACTATGTGCTCCCCTGGAGTGCAAGGAAGCGTTTTCACAGATGAGGACCAACATGCCAGGACCAACATGCCAGACAACTCTGTACATCTTTGGCCTTAGGTTATACAAGCTAGAAACCTACCTGGCTTTAAGTCAAGAACATAGTTTCCATAAATTTCATTTAAAGAGATATTTTAAATTATATTATTTATTTTTAATTGACTTTCTTATTTTTATTTTTATTTTTATTTATTTTTTTGAGACAGGGTCTTTCTAGGTAATCCTAGAGGATCTCAAACTCACAGTGAAGCCCAGGCTAGCTTTGAATGTGTGTTCATCATTCTGCCTCAGCTTCAGTATCCCAAGTGCTGGATTATAGCTGTGAACTGCCATGCCTCCCTTTAAAAGGAAAACATTTTGCTATAGAAAATTTCAAAGGCAAGAAAGTGGACTAGCTGGCCATGGTGGTGCATGCCCATGGTGGTTCATGCCCATGGTAGTGCATGTCTTTAATCCTAGCACTTGGGAGGCATTAGCATTGGACTCTCTGTGAGTTCAAGGGTAGCCTGGTCTACATCATGAGTTCCAGGACAGCCAGGGCTACATAGTGAGACCCAGTCTCAAAACCAAAACCAAACCAAATCAAACCTAAACAAAAACACACCCACCCACCCACCCACTAACCAACCACCCACCAACCAAACAGCCAGCAACAAACCAAGCAATAAGCAAACAACAAAAAGAAGAGAAAAAAGAAATCAGGCTAGTAAGATGGCTCAGTGGGTAAAGGCACTTGCTGGCAAACCTAAGGACCTGGTTGTGATTCCTAGGATCCGCATGGTGGAAGGAAGGAGAGGATGGTCCTCTCACCTCCATTCTCATTCTCATTCTCTCTCTCTCTCTCTCTCTCTCTCTCTCTCTCTCTCTCTCTCTCTCTCTCTCTCTCTCTCTGGTTTTTTGAGACAGGGTTTCTCAGTGTAGTCTTGGTGCCTTTCCTCGAACTCACAGAGATCCGCCTGCCTCTGCCTCCCGATTGCTGGGATTAAAGGTGTGCACCACCACTGCCCGGCTCCATACACTCTCTATAGTATCCGCACCCCCCACACAAAATCAATAAACACAAAATTAAAAAAAAAAAAATTAGACGGGGATGGAGAGATGGCTCCAAGGTTAAGAATGCCAGCTGCTTTTCCAGAGGACCCAGGTTCAATTCCCAACACCCACATGGTGGCTGGTAACTCCAGTTTCAGGGGGTCTGACTCCCTCTTCTGGCCTCTATGGGCACCAGATACACAGACATGCATGCAGGCGAAGCACCCATACACATAAAAAAAATAATAAAATGATTAAAACGTTTGAAAGAAAGTGAAGAAGATAGAAGAGTATAGTGTGTTGGGTAGGTTTTGTGTGTGTGTGTGTGTGTGTGTGTGTGTGTGTGAACTTAACACAAGCTAGAGTCATTTATGAAGACAGACTACTGAAGAGGTGAGTCCTATGGGCAATCCTGTGAGGCATTTTTTAAAATTAGTGATTGTGAGAGGGCCCAGCCCATCGGGGTGGTGCCACCCATGGGCAGGGTGCTGAAGGGAGTATAAATGGCAGGCTGAGCAATGCAGGCCGCAGCCATCTTCTGTTCTCGGCCTTTAGTTCTTGCCTCCAGATTTCTGCTCCAACTCCCTGGATGCTGGAGTGTGGCCTGAGAGTTGTCAGGTAGAACAAACCCTTTCCTCCCCAAGTTGCTTTTGGGGATGGTGTTTTACTGCAGCAATAGCAAAGTAACTAATGTAGCATAACCAAGTCTCTTTTCACTATTTGACGTCTACACTAGCTATCATTTTCTCAATTATGTATCAGCTCACGGATTCAGTTAATGTGAATGAGTGTGCATGTACATGGTCTGGGTTGTTGGTCCTTGCCTTATACCCTTCATGTGCCAGGCTAGCTGGCCTCTCAGTTTCTGGGGAGCTGAAATTCCAGTCTGAGGGATGACCAAATTCACACATGTTCCAAAGCTTTGACTCGGGGCCTTATGCTTGAGCAACACGTGCTTACCCACTGAGCCATCTCCCCAGCCTCAACCTTTCCCCCTCCCCCAAGACAGAATTTCACATTGTAGCCATACTAGCTTGCCATTCACTGCATAGTCCAGGCTTGCCTGGAACTTGTGGCAATCCTCCTGCTTCAGACTCCCGAATGTGATCCCTCAAGGCTAGCTTTCAATGCTGTTTTTTCAAAAGCTTTATTGAAACAGATTTCATATGCTACATAATCCTTTTATTTAAAGTGTTCATCAGTTTTTAGTACATAGAAATCCCTTAGCTTGCAACGGCTGGACTTAGGGTTTTCAACCTAACAACGGTGTGTGCAAGGGATAAGACTTCATGTACACTGGGTTCAATTTGGAATCCGATATGTGGTATAACCTGCTCTTCCTTCTCCCCACCACCTCTCCCTCCCTTCCCTACTCTCTGTAGACAAGGCTAGCCTGGAATGAGTTGAGTAGCCTAGGCTAGCCTAGAATTTCAATCCTCCTGTCACTGCTGCCTCATGGGTGCTGGGATGAGAGCAAGCAGCACCGTGCCTGGTGACGGGCACCATGGTCTTCAGGGACAGTGGGCACCGTGGCTGGTGACAGGCACCACGGTCTTCAGGGACAGTGGGCACTGTGCCTGGTGACAGGCACCATGGTCTTCAGGGACAGTGGGCACTGCTGTAGCTGGGACTCAGTCAGTGCAGCTGCTGGGCTGTGTGATTCACATGCCCAGGCCCAGTGTATTTCCAGTGATGTGTGTTCACGGACAGGAGCCAGGGTCATTCCATTCTGCACTGTCAGGACGACACTAAACTAATTACATGAGGGCCAGCGAGATGCTCAAAGGGTAAAGGTGCTAGCGACGGAGCTTAACAACCTGAGTTCGATCCTGGGACGCACACTGCGGAAAGAGAGCACCGAGTCCTACAAACTGTCCTCTATACACACACACACACACACACACACACACACACACACACACACACCCTTACCTGAGATAATCAATACTTTGATATAGCACAGGCTGTATGTGTGACACTGCACAGGTGTGCTTAGCACATTTAGGTGGCTAGGCTATCAGGTTTGGTGAGAGCTGTTTCAAATGCAATTCCACCTTGTATATTTTCTTTTCTTTGGTTTTTCGAGACAGGGTTTCTCTGCGTAGCTTTGCGCCTTTCCTGGAGCTCACTTGGTAGCCCAGGCTGGCCTCGAACTCACAGAGATCCGCCTGGCTCTGCCTCCACTTGTATATTTTCATATCACGGTGAATTTACTGGGATATAACCCATTGTAAGTCTAGGAGTGTCTGTATTTACAGGTACTAGCATAGCCAATTTTAAAACACCTGACACATTAAAAGAAATCTGATTATTTTTCTTTTAAGGAAAGAAATTTGATTGCTGGCTGGCCATGGCGACATACTCCTTGATCTGTGTACTTAGGAAGTGGAGACAGGAGACCAGGAGGTCAAGGTTATTCCTGGCTCCAGAGCTCCATGCCACAAGGCTGGCATGTGCCAGCCCTGGGCTCCCCATCCTGCCTTTATAAATGAAATTAAAAGTCATTTATTCTACACACCTTTAATCCTAGCACTCGGGAAGCAGAGGCAGGTGGATCTCCGTGAGTTCAAGGGCAATCTGGTCTACAGGGCAGGTACCAGGACAGCTGGGACTATATAATAGAGAGATCTCATCTCAAAAAGTTATTTATCCCATATTCTAAGACCTGAGTAGGAATCTTAAACTACAAAAGGAAACAAGAGGCCGACTGTCAGAAAACACTACCAGTCTGCGTCTACGCCCTTGGTCTCACTGTAGGGCAGCTTCCTCTTAGCACTGGCTGTTCTTCAGGGCTGTGAGCGAGAGGAGGTGGAGGAACGAAGGGACAGGGGCTCGTTAGCATTCGCCGGACATTTACAGTGTGCCAGGCTTCATGCTATCACGTAAGATTTAATTTTGTCCATTATAGACAAGGAAGTAGACAGATCTCAGGTTTTAAAACGAGGATTAGCAGGCTGGAGAAGTCTAGTCAAATTCATCCAGTTACTGAGAAAACAGAATCCAAATGCAGGACTGGCTTCAAAGTGTCTATGTATACAATAGTACAGATTACAGATGCCTTTTGAGACACAGCATCAAGCTTGAAAGGTAGCTTCAAGTGATTTAACCCAAACCCATACACAATTAGAATATTCCCTCTCCACACAGTTTCCAGGTGTTGAGCTATCACACTGTAGTCCACAAATATGGACAATTTTATGAGTCAATAAAAATAAAAAAGATGCCGGGCGGTGGTGGCGCACGCCTTTAATCCCAGCACTCGGGAGGCAGAGGCAGGCGGATCTCTGTGAGTTCGAGGCCAGCCTGGGCTACCAAGTGAGCTCCAGGAAAGGCGCAAAGCTACACAGAGAAACCCTGTCTCGAAAAACCAATAAATAAATAAATAAATAAATAAATAAATAAATAAATAAATAAATAAATAAATAAATAAATAAATAAATAAAAATCTCTTCTGACCATATATATGGTCACTAGCACAGGCTTAAAAATAAAGACAAATGAACTATATCAATTTAGCTTTTCTCTGCTGAGCTACTAAGCCACCCAAAATCAGCGGTCCCAGCCAACAAAAGCAAAATGAAGTCAAACATGGCTGGCAGCTCCAGCCCTGGACGGGCCGCCTCCTTTCAACTGCTCGTTGTTCTTCACGTCCTGTCTTTTCTAGACACCCCAGTCCACCCATCTTCGTAGGAGAGAGAAGGAATGCTTAACCATCTCGTTTCTTTACATCATCCCCTAGTCACACGGCTCAGCCTGTGGCTCATTACGTTCCAGCCCGTCCTTCTTGTGATGTTTCTGAGATGACAGAACAGAATGCTGTGTGGTGCTATCTACACTCTGTACATGACTGAGGGCTCACGGAGAAGAACTCCAGGGTTCAGCTGAGTGACAGCCACAGAGAGGTGAGTGGGCTCTTGTCATAGCCTTCAGGACACAACTAACCAGAAACCTTCTTCTAGAGCCTGGATGATCTCAGGGTCACCTTCCCCAGTGATGGTGGTAGAGGATGCTAAAATGAGCACTCTGAAATCTGAGGACAGCGAAGTATGGCCACGCTGAAGTACGGAAACACTAAATGTGAACACATCAAACTAAGCACACACTGAAGAAAACATAGAAGAATGCATACAGTGAAGGATGGACACACCAAAGTATAAATATACTGAACTACTGACAAACTTGTGTGGACACACCAAATATGGACACACTGCAGAAGTCCAGCACACTGAAGAAGTGTGGACACACTGAAGTATGAAAACCCTGAATATAAACACACTTAAGTATAGACACACTGAAGTGTGAATGCACTGAAGAGTAAACATGCTGTATGTAAGATGTATGGACACACTGAAGTGTGAACACATTGAGAGTAAACATGCTGTATGTAAGAAGCATGGACACACTGAGGAAGCATGGACACACTGAAGTGTGAACACATTGAAGAGTAAACATGCTGTATGTAAGAAGCTTGGACACACTGAGGAAGCATGGACACACTGAAGTGTGAACACATTATGTAAGAAGCTTGGACACACTGAGGAAGCATGGACACACTGAAGTGTGAACATATTGAAGTAGCTTCTGATGAAATCTGCTGCTGTTGCTGACTTGGCTTGGCCTGTCCTAAACACTATTCACTTAGTTGCTCTCTACTTTCTGGCCTTTACTATTTTGGCATAATCTAATAATTCTTTGCTGTTTTTTTTTTTTTTTCTCTGTGGTTCACATTCAGTATCAGCTTTAGTTTTTAAACCCGCTTCTCCATCGTGAGCACTATATTTCAGAGCTTACTTCAGGGCATGTAACTGTCTCTGAGTTGTATTCAAACATTCCACTCTTCTCTTAGTGTTAGCTTCTTGATATGTGAGTAACAAGATCAATGACCTGTTAAGTTGACATCAAAATATCACAGATATGGTTAATTCTACCATAACCTAATGCCACTGCTAGTATTTTCTCCTTGCTACTGCATATTTCAAAAGACTTGGAGTTTTTTAGCTGTGTAGTGTGTGTCTTTATGTCCTAGAATTCTTTGATTTGTCATAAGCTACTATTATTCTAAGGGAGTCATAAAAATAGAGGATTAAAAATGATAACAAGGGCCGGGCGGTGGTGGCGCACGCCTTTAATCCCAGCACTCGGGAGGCAGAGCCAGGCGGATCTCTGTGAGTTTGAGGCCAGCCTGGTCTCCAAAGCGAGTTCCAGGAAAGGCAGGAAAGGCGCAAAGCTATACAGAGAAACCCTGTCTTGAAAAACAAAAAACAAAAAACAAAAAACAAACAAACAAAAAAAAAGATAACAAGGTCACTCGGTGGTGGCGCACACCTTTAATCCCAGCACTGGGGAGGTAGAGGCAGGCAGATCTCTGTGAGTTCAAGGCCAGCCTGGTTTACAGAGTGAGATCCAGGAAAGCTGCAAAGCTACACAGAGAAACCTTGTCTTGAAACCCTCCCCCCTCAAAAAAAAAAAAAAAGATAACAAGAAGCTTCTTTCTCTCTTTCTTTCTTTCTTTCTTTCTTTCTTTCTTTCTTTCTTTCTTTCTTTCTTTCTTTCTTTCTTTCCTTCCTTCCTTCCTTCCTTCCTTCCTTCCTTCCTTCCTTCCTTCCTTCCTTCCTTCCTTCCTTTCTCTTTTTCTCTCCCTCCCTCCCTCCCTCCCTCCCTCCCTCCTCCCTCCCTCCCTCCCTCCCTCCCTTCCTCCTTCTCTCTCTCTCTTTCTTTTTTTTGGTTTTTTTGAGACAGGGTTTCTTTGTGTAGCTTTGTGCCTTTCCTGGAACTCACTTTGTAGACCAGGCTGGCCTTGAACTCACAGAGATCCGCCTGGCTCTGCCTCCTGAGTGCTGGGATTAAATGTGTGCTGCACCACCACCACCACCACCACCACCACCACCACCACCACCACCACCACCACCACCACGACGCTCTCTTTTTTTCTTAAAGATTTATTTATTTATTATGCATACAATGTTCTGCCTGCAGGCCAGAAGAGGACACCAGATCTCATTGCAGATGGTTGTGAGCCACCATGTGGTTTCTTGGAGTTCAAACTCAGGACGTCTGGAAGAGCAGCCAGTGCTCTTAACCGCTGAGCCATCTCTCCATCCCCTACTTACTCACTTCTTACTAACAAAGATCAGGGCTGACAAAATGGCTTAGTGTGTAGAAGTGTTTGCGACACAAGCCTGACTACCTGAATTTAATCTTCATAAGCCATGGGGAAAAGCCTGGCGTGGCAGTGCACACCTGTAAACCTGCACCTCTATGGCCAGACAGGAGGCACATCTAGACGAGTCAGGAAACTAAGGGCCAGCTAGCCTGCAGGACACAGGACAGCAGAAAAAAGACAATGAGGTAGAAGGCAAAAGTGACTCTCCAAAAATCATCCCTTGACTTCCATAGATGCACATGTCATGTGTGTCCCCCCACCTCCACACAAACCTTAAACAAAGAAAATCCAGACAAGTGTACTTACTATTTAAAGAAAATATTCAACAAACTCCTAAAGTGCAATGGGAAAAATACCTATTTCATCATTTAAGAACAAAACAAGACATTCAGAAGTTGACAAGTCTCTACAATACATAACAAATATGAAACTGTGACAGAAGAAGCCAAAAGCGTATTTCTACACCGATAAAATATTTTTATGATGGGATAATTTATGGCTCTACAAAAGCCAGAGAGCTTTATGTGCAGGAAACAACAGAGGTATTTAAGAATGTCAAGGAGGCATTGACTAAAGGCAGCAGAACCACAGCAGACCAATTCGGACCTCCATCTGCTAAGTTCTCTACAGTGTAAACAATGGTCCCCAAGAAATTCAAATGGCTGGGCATGCTGGTACATGTCTATAATCCCAGTACGTCACGACTGAGGCAGGAGGATGCTAAGTTTGATGCCTGCCTGGAATTCATAGTGAAGTCCTGTTACAAACAAATTTAAGTCAATGCAACTCAAAATTCAAGGAGAATTAATGTCAGAAGCATGGACAACTGAGATTAAGTTGCTCCTGTGAAATGTGCATAAGCCCATCACACAGCTTGCGTGAGGTCTAAAGGCAATGAACAAAGACAAAGGGACTACATGGTAAAATAGAAATATTAAACATACTTTGATCAGGTTACCCTGAGATGGACCTGTCTCTGTGTGCTCAGCAGTAGGATTACAACATGTGCCACTACATCCGGCTTTTTGTTCGAGTGCTAGAAACCTAACTCAGCTTTTCAACCTTGAGGGGCAAGCACTTTACTGATGGAGGTATCCCCCAAGCCCCTAAGTATCAAATATTGTTTAGAAAAAGATGTGTATTTTGTGTGTATGGGGCTAATCTTTTTTAGTTAGGTTATTATCATTATTTTGTGGTGGTGGTAAAGATTGAACCTAGGGTTTTTTTTTTTTTTTATTCAGAGCTGAGGACTGAACCCAGGGCCTTGAGCTTGCTAGGCAAGCGTTCTACCACTGAGCTAAATCCCCAACCCCGAACCTAGGGTTTTATGCATAGTAGGCAAGTACTTTGCAGTGTGGTGCAAGGTTTAACTAACCAGCTTAGGCTAGCCTCAAACTCATTTAGCAATCCATGCAGGCCTTGAACTTGTTCCTCTTGTCAACAGTTTCGAGCAGATGAGGTTCCAAGCTGTGCTACCAGCCATGAACAAAAAGATCTCTCTTCTTTTGAGTTTTAGAAGGAATAAGCAAAAGGCTTGTCTTTTAAGGTATACCTGGTTAGAAGGAGTCTATAACTGTCCCTGAGTAGGACAGCTAGTACAATATCCTTGACTTCAAAACATTTAAAACAGTATAGAAGAAGAATTTGTAACAGTTCAAGATGTAGTTATCCCTTGAATATCCTCAGTTATGAATTCACAAAGTTTACATGGAAAAAAGCTTTCTAAATCTCTGTCTAGGCCTGGGGACGTAGTTGGGTGCCAGTGCATGCACATTGCTTAGCCTCCTACCCAGACCTGCAAAAAGACCGAAACAACAAAAGCAACAACCAAACCAAATAACCAAACCAAAACAAACAGAACAAAACTGGACAAACACAGCCAAAGTAACCTTACAGGCAAACACTAATACTGTATGTGTGTGTTTTATGTTTTCACTATAGCAATTCTTTTCTTAACACTCATTTACATTTGTATTTAATTTTTAATGTTTTGCATATGCTTTACCACTGACTTAATATTTAATTTGAAGCACACTACCACTGCTGATTAGAAATGTACAAACCTGAAAAGCAATTACGTTTTCATTTAAGGAAATATTAGCTTACCTATTTAGTGGTGCCCCCCCCCCCTTACATCGTATGTAGAAAGTAACTGACTGGGTATATAAGAAAAAAAAAATGTAAAAAGCTATTCTTAAGAAACTTTCCAAACAGTTAGGTATGAACCAAAAAGGGTGACACACATATAGAAATATGCAGTTTGTTGGAACCCTTTATGAAGTGGATTGCCTAAGGGGCACTTGGGATGTGAAATGCCCCTGAAATCTTCCGAGAAATCACAAAGAACATACGAGTTAGACTCCAGGAACATAAACAGACCATCAAAGAACGATAATTATACCGTGACTTCACTTTTGAGAAAGCTGCCTAACTGCAGGGTTTGCTGCCTTCTGCTAGGTGATATGCACTCCGGTAAGAAGTGGGTTTTCTAGGCCAAGGAAGTCAGCCCAGTTCTCAAGGGAGTGTGGCTTTGTACATTCTAGGGGCTTGGTAAAGAGTCCTTGATTCATTCGGCTTAAATGCTAACTGAAGTGACCATGGGTAAGCGTAAGCGACAGGAAGGCACAGGAGACATGCTAGGTCCTAGAAGCAGATGCCTCATGTTCTAGAAATGCTGAGTATTCCTCAGAGGTTTGATAAGCAGGGGCTACTGCTGCTCCAGTGACCAGGTCTTGGGTTTTCCGAGTAGCGCTATGCTAGACAGACCTTCCAGACATGACTTTCTATTGGCTGCTTTCAGACAGGACTTTGAAATTGTTCTAGGATTGTCAGTCTGTACTTTTCCAGTTAAAACGGTACCACTAATCAGAAAGAAACCGTTTTGGAGGGGGAGGAAATGAGATACAAATTAAATGCCAGTTTCTAAAGCTTTGATAGCTGGTAGTACAATTACTATTAAAAGATAGGAAAGAGACATAATTACTTTAATAGACATTCAAATGGATACTTACCACGTGCTAACTAGTGTAGGAAGGTAAGGACTGAAGAGGAATGTGGCACCCTACTGGGATGGTAGAGGCTGAGTGCTAATAGAAATACTAGCAGGCAGGAAGCTGTGCCAAGTGTGGGGGCATGCCTGTAACCACAGCCCTTGGAAGGATGAACAGCATCATCGAAGTCTACCTGGACTACATGACAACTTGTCTCAGGAAAAATAAAAAAAGTCCAAGCCTTCCTTTGTCCAGTTTTGGAGGTCTAAGTGTCAAAAGATAGCATTTAAAATGGCTTTGAAATGGAAAGGAAAAGAATATTTACAATCCTCCTGTAAAGCCACTCAAAATCTTTCTTTGTCGGTGAGGAAACTGAAGAGAGATGGGGTCATCATCTGGACTGCGGAGCTGTTAGGTGGAGCTCAGATAGGAACCTAAGTCTTCATTTAATGTTCCATTTTTGTGTTTTGTTTTTAGGAATGTCTCACTAGGCAGTGTTATTGGCCCTGAATTTGTGACCTTTCTGATTTAGTCTTTTAAGTGTTGAGATTTACAGGCCATGCCAACCACACCTAACTGGAACCCAAGTTTTGTTTATCTGACTGTTAGCATTTTTTAAAAAGCATTTAAATATGTGAGATAAAGAATTTAAACACAATTTTACTTTTACAGTTTCTGTTTCAGACAGGAACTCACTGTAGACCAGGCTAGCCTCAAATTCCCTGGCCAAGGCTGTCATCAACTCCCAGTCCTTCTGCTCTATTTCTCAAGTGTTGGGACCACAGACACAAGCCAACACACTGGGTCCAGCCTTCCATTAAGGGCAGAGAATGTGTGCACAGTTTAAGGAGGGTAGAAGGCAGAATGTAGTCAATACCAGCTGCCCATCGTCTTCACAATCATACACCAGGCGCTGAGAGCTGGTAGAGAAATATTACACTACTATAAACACATAACATTTCAGCACGGCGATTCTTTTATGCTGCTATAACATACAGCATTCCTTCGTTATGTAGCTATTTAACAATTCTATTTTCTTTAAAACTCATATACTACTGTGTCTTTTCCATTAGAAAATCTCATCAGAAGCAGGGTGTGGGCTGGCGAGATGAATTAGCAGGTGAAGGCACTTAACTCCAGGTTGACGAGCTGAGTTGGAGCCCCAGGACTCACATGGTAGGAGAAAACCAATTCCAGAGAGTTGTTCTCTGACCTCCAAATGCATACTGTGTGCTCCCTTCACAAAATAAATGTTTTTAAAGAAGTAGCTGAGTGTGGTGCCTGTAGTCCTACCACTAAGAAGCTCTCTCAAAACTAGGCCACCCTGAGCTATAATAAAGAGTTCTAGGCTAGCCTGGGTTACAGAGAGAGAGAGAGAGTGAGAGAGATCCTGTCTTAAAAACAAATCATCATTAGATGGGAGCGTGGGTGCTGCTGCCCTGGAACTCACTCTGTAGATCAGGCTGGCCTCGAACTCACAGAGATCTGCCTGCCTCTGCTGGGATTAAAGGCGTGCGCCACCACAGCCTGGTGGTGATGGGAGCTTCTTAAACTCTATCTGTTATGGTTTGGACATTATCCCTCAAAGGTCTATGTGTTTAAAGGCTTGGCTTATTGGTATGGGAGATGGAAGGGTCTTTGAAACCAAGTGTAGTGGGAGTTGTTTAGATTAGTGTCTTAGAAGAGGATAGCAGGACGCCAAACCTTTCCTCTTTCTCTCTTTCACTTCCTGGCCATGAGGTGTGAGCAGTTCTGCTTTGAATCTACTCCCACCACGACATGCTGTCTTGCCACAGGTTCAAAGGCAATGGAATGAACTTATGGGCTACAACTTCTAAAACTATGAGCCCAAATTAACTCTTTTCTTCACAAGTTGATGATCTCAGGCATTTGTTATAGTGATGGAGGGCCAAAACCACAAGCCCTCCAAATTAACTTTTATCTCCAATATTCTGTCTTCTCTTCAGAACAGAAAACGGCAGTCTCTTCCAAAGCTGCATACAGGTCATGCGCTGGCCTGAAGCCTGAAGCCTAACACTGCCTCTCAGACCTTTAATGTCTGTACTTGGCTCCTTATTGTCATCAATTTAAATTCCAGTTTGAGGAGATAAAATACCTTTTCATTTTTTCCCCCCGTTTTTGAGACAGGATCGTACTACAGAGCCTAGGCTACCTTCCCACTTGAAATCCTTGTGTTTTAGCCTCCCAAGTACTGGGATGGTAGATGGGTGCCATTATGCCCAGCTAAGAAGCAAAATATCTTCCTCTGGCCCCTCTATAGTTGTATCCTACTCTCTTACTCCCAGAGCTCAAGGCTTGCCTATTTCTTCTCCGCTTTTCTGTTTCCACTGCTCATAGCATTACGATCGCCGTTTGGGGCTTTTCAAACTGCTATACAAGTATGTTACACACAAAGCTCAGAGTCTTACTATGTAGCCCTGGGCAGCTGAAGCTTGCTGCTATAGAGTGGGCTGGCCTCAGATTCACAGCAAGCTGCCTGCTTCCTCTCTCTCCTGAGAACTGGCACCAAAGGCTTGTTGTGCACCACTCCCAGTTAAAGAACATAGTTTCTATAAAGACAGTCTTACTATGTAGCTCTGGTTGTCCTGGAACTCCCTAGGTAGGCCAGGCTGGGCTTGAACACAGAAATCTGACTGCTTCTGCCTCCCAAGTGTTTAAAGTTGTATGCCACTATACCCAACCCCTATGTTTGGCTTGACTTCTCTTAAAGATGCATTATTTAAAATTGAATAAACATAATGAGCTTAGTATTTTACCTTTCAATTGCTTAATGAATTTATAGGTACAGATGTGTGTATACCCCTCTACGTACATTTCCTGTTGCTTTGACGCAGGTTTCACTATGTAGTCCAAGCAAGTCTAAACCTCACTCTATAGCCCAAGTTGGTCTTGGATTTCAGACCACCTTGCTTTGGTCACCTAATTACAAGTATGTACTACCAAGCCCAATTATAAATTGTTGTTGTCTTTTGATGGTGCTGGAATTGAACTCAGAGCCTCATAAATGCTAGGCATGTGCTTCTACCACGGGTCTAAACCCCCAGTTAATGGATATATTTTAAAACCATTTCTCAGGTTTTTTTTTTTTTTTTTTTTTTTTTTGTTGTTTCTTTCTTTCTTTTTTTTTTCCTTTTATTTTACAATACCATTCAGTTCTACATATCAGCCACGGGTTCCCCTGTTCTCCCCTTTCCCACCCCTCCCCTTCCCCCCAGCCCACCCCCCATTCCCACCTCCTCCAGGGCAAAGCCTCCCCCGAGGACTGCAATCAACCTGGTAGACTCAGTCCAGGCAGGTCCAGTCCCCTCCTCCCAGACTGAGCCAAGCGTCCCTGCATAAGCTCCAGGTTTCAAACAGCTAACTCATGCAATGAGCACAGGACCTGGTCCCACTGCCTAGATGCCTCCCAAACAGATCAAGCCAATCAACTGTCTCACCTATTCAGAGGGCCCCATTTCTCAGTTTTAATGTTGATTATGTTATGTTAAATACCAACAGCTCTTCAGAGACCTAAAAAAAATTGAACAATGCACAAGAAATTCTGAGATCAAGTCTTAAAAACAAATGCTGATGTAATTCTAGTCCTTGGGATACTGGGGCAGGAGGAAAGCTCCAAATTTGAGGCCCCGCCTGAGCTAGCTACATAGTAACTGCAAGGCCAGCCTGGGCTATAGAATACAACGGTCTTAAAATATCAAAAATAAGCAAACCGGGGCTGGAGAGATGGCTCAGAGGTTAAGAGCACTGACTGCTCTTCCAGAGGTCCTGAGTTCAATTCCCAGCAACCACATGGTGGCTCACAACCATCTGTAATGAGATCTGGTGCCCTCTTCTGGCCTGCAGTCATACATGCTGTATACATAATAAATAAATCTTAAAAAAAAAAAAATAAGCAAACCAATAGAAAATATAGCAAAAATTGGAAAAAAGTAGAACTGCTTTGCCCCAGCTTATAGATGCTCCCAGTCCAGTTTCTTTCCAAGGTGTTATTTTTGGGAAAGGGAGGCATTCAGTTAGGACAATGCAAACAGGAGAAGCTTATGGCGTAGGGAAAAGAGGGAGGGAAGGAGAGGGGCTGATAAAGGAAGGTGTGATGCTTTGGCTATGGCCTCCTTTGGCCTGAGGATACCAAGTCAGACTAGGAGGCGGTCTGGATGGCCAGTGTCCCTAACACTTTACACTTGCAGGCCCAGCGGCTGTAGTGGGTGGCTCACAGACTCCCTTGGTTGGTTTTAAGGCCATGAATCTTTGTTTCAAATATCATTCCTCGCAGCACCCCCTATCTCTTTGCTTTCCAATTGCTTTTGTTTTGGTTTGGCAACTTTTTTTTATAGTCTTCTTTATTGTGGAGATGTTAATGGATTCATGAGGCCTCTGCAGTTTACCATTGCCCCCTCTCCCCAAGACAGGGTTTCTCTGTGTAGTCCTAGATGTCCTCAATCTGGCAGCCTCTGCCTCCTGAGTGCTGGGACTAAAGGTGTGCGCCAGCCACCTTGATTTTCATTTACGCGGGACGCTACGGTTTGGTGTGGTGGGCTGCTGTCATCGCTGCTGCACTGAGATATTCTCTAAAGCACACATGTGGCTGCTGCCTCTACTCCCCCCGCTGCCTTAGAGAAGGGAGCACTTCTCTTTTTTGGTTTTGTTTTTTGTTTGTTTGAGACAAGGTCTCAATATGTAAAACTCACTATGTACACCAGGCTGGTTCTGAACTCATGGCCATCTACCTTTCTCTGCCTCCTGTGTACTAGAATTAAGGCATGGGTCACCATTTTTTCTCCTTAATTTTCTTTTTTGTTTGTTTGTTTTTTGAGATGTGATTGTACTATGTAGTTCAGACTGGCCTCAAACTCAGTTATGTGGCCCCTCCTGGCGCTGGCCTCTTCCATCCTTCCGCCTAGGTTCCTAGGAACTAGGACTGTGGGTATGTGCCACCATGGGCAGCTAACACCCTGGCACTTCACAACTGCTGAGTGGATAGTCATTTCAGAAGTTTCAGTCCATCATGTAGGGGATGTAATGGAGTCTGACATCAAGGGAGACAGAGCCTGGCCTGACCTCCTGACAGTATTCACTGGTGCTCACAAGAGTCCAGTGCCCCCAGTGGCTCTGCCTGCACTTTCCCAGCTTTCCTTTCTTCCTGATGCTCTTGTCACAAGCCACTCTTCACCCTTCGCTGTGTGGACAGCCTTGCACGGTCGCTTGCACGGTCGCGTTTCCCACGATCCTGTCACACTTATTTTGTTCTCATTCTATACACTCTCATGAGTTAATCTAGTTCCATGTTTAAAAAATGCTGTTCTGGAGCCAGGCGGTGGTGGCGCACACCTTTAATCCCAGCACTCGGGAGGCAGAGGCAGGCGGATCTCTGTGAGTTCGAGGCCAGCCTGGTCTCCAAAGCGAGTTCCAGGAAAGGCACAAAGCTATATAGAGAATCCTGTCTCGAAAAACCAAAAAAAAAAAAAAAAAAAAAAAAGGCTGTTCTGGAGGTGGTGGTGCATGCTTTTAATCCCAGCACTTGGGAGACAGAGGCAGCAGGATCTCCCAGTTCGAGACCAGCCTGGTCTACAAAGTGAGTTCCAGGACAGCCAGGGTTAATCAGAGAAACCCTGTCTTGAAAAACCAAAAACCTTTATTTTATATCTAGAATCCACTTATGAGTGAGTACATACCATGACTGTCTTTCTGGGTTTGGGTTACCTCACTCGGGATGATTTTTTCTAGTTCCATCCATTTGCCTGCAAATTTCATGCTTTCATTGTTTTTTCTCTGCTGAGTAGTACTCCATTGTGTATATGTACAATCAGACCAAAACCCATAGAACCATAGAGGCTATATATATAGCATGGAGGTCCCTAGGACGACTGTGGCTTATAATAAATTTCGGTTTTACTCAATTATTGAAAAAAAATAGCCAAATGAATGGAAACACATGAACTATGAACCAAAGGCTGAGGGGCCCCCAGCTGGATCAGGCCCTCTGAATAGGTGAGAGAGTTGATTGGCTTGGTCTATTTGGGAGGCATCAAGGCAGTGGTACCAGTTCCTGGGCTTGTTGCATGAGTTAGCTGTTCGAAACCTGGGACTTATGCAGGGTCGCTTGGCTCAATCTGGGAGGAGGGGACTGGACCTGCCAGGACTGAGTCTACCAGGTTGATCGCAGTCCTCGGGGGAAGATTTGCCCTGGAGGAGGTGGGAATGGGGGGTGGGCTGGGGGTAAGGGTAAGGGGTGGGAGGGGGGAGAATAGGGGAACCCGTGGCTGATATGTAGAACTGAATGGTATTGTAAAATAAAAAAATAAAAAAATAAAAAAAAAACCAACCAACCAACCAAACAAACAAAAAAACAAAACAAACCCCCCAAAAGCCTATGCTGTGACTCAAATCTTTGTTTCTAAATGAGGTCTTTCTTGGGCTTAAGAACTCATGTTCTTAACCTGGAAGCGGATATATCCACTTAGATATCTGCCTTCCTTCCCCAAGCTTCTTCTTCCTTCTACTACACAGACCTAGGATCAAGCCAAAGGCTGGGCCATCAGTTCTCATTTCTCCCTCTTCATCAGTCCCTAAATCCGATTACCAGACCCTGCCGTTCTGCTTTGAGATCGGCCTACTTCTGACTCATGCCATCCATCATCAGCAATCTCGTTCCAGGGAAATACAAGAATAGCTTCCCGAGCGGGTTCTTAACCACTGTCCTTACTGTAATCCCAAAGGCTGTGGGAAAGCGGCATTTCTACCAGCATCTTGAGTTTGGGCTAGTATTAAAACAGACATCTGGTCAACTCAAGAGTTTATTTCTGAGGACTTGTGAGCTGCCCTCTTCAATAAGTAAATAAACAAATGAAGAGGGAGATAGAGAAGAGTTAGTAATTTGGGGGTGTAGCTTAGCTCAGTGGTAGAGCACTTGCCTAACATATGAGGCCCTGAGCTTGACACCCCCCCCCACCGCCCCACAACAAACAAACAAGCACTCCAATAATAAAGAAGAGCAGAATTAGAATTTTCAGATGCGATTGTAAATCTCCTTCATTTAAGGCAAATGTGAATGGAAAGATGTGAGTGAACAGTAAGGTGAACCCTGAACCCAGGGGACAGGCCGGGAGCAGCTGCTCTAGAAGGTCCCAGTTCCTTCACCCACAGTGTTTCTGGCCTCCACATTCCAAGTCCGGCTGCTGCAAGAGAACAGCATAGAGTCAATTGTTTCCTTTTTCCTCTTCTTGAAAAACCTAACTGTTTAAGGTTTCTACTTTCTGTATATCAAGTTTCAATCTTAGTGCAAGCGAAGGCATTTAAGAGGAAAATAGATTATAATCCACTGGAAAGGAAATAGAAAAGGGTAGGTACTTACTGTAAGGCATCAAAAATAAGAGAAGGGGAAAGGCCTTTAACACTTGGATAAGACATTCAGCTATGAGTTTTTTGGCAACTAAGACAAAAATGAAGCATATTGAATTACACTTTTCATTTTCTGACAGAAAAAAGGAAATGACATAACTTCATTTACAGAGGCAAAACTTTCCTGGAACTAATGTAAGCAATAACTCATAAGGAGTTTTTGTTTGTTTGTTTGTTTGTTTTGTTTGTTTTTTTTTTTTGTCTAAATGGGACTAAGTTGATTGGACTTTCTTTTAATGAAAAATGGATTTAATTTATACTCTTAATTTCAACAGTATGTAATCTGTAAGCATGGTAGATTTGCTTCACTTTTACCACAGTCAATTTCACCTGTACCAACAGGGCCAGTGAGCTACCAGTGGACTGCAGGAAAGAGTTAAATACAGAGTACACATGGCACTACTTATATTCCTTAAGTAGTCTTACAAAACACAGAGAGATCACATTGCCCTTGAACTCACAGAGATCCGCCTGCCTCTGTCTCCCGAATGCTGGGATTAAAGTCGTGCGCCACCACTGCCTGGCTCCAGTATACATTTTGATAACACACACTCAGAAAAGGACAACTTTGTATGGCCAGACTCCAGATGTTTTAGGAATGACAATGTGGAACTGTCCTAATTGGAGCCTTTTCCATTTGCCAGCGTGTGACTTGGATCTAACTCATGTTACATCAACACATAGAGCCATATGAGACCTCAGTGGTCTGCCTAAGAGGTGGAGCTGGAGCCCTAACTCAGAACAGGATCTGAGGAACTTTAAAGTGTGCATTTGTCTTCTATCTGTATCATTAATTTAAGCTTTTGGAATTCAGCTGATTAAAACCATGATCTACATGAAATGATATCCCCAAGCCTGGAAGTTGTATGGAGTAAGCCAGTAGCCTTGGGTACCTCTATTCAGGTTTTTGTCACGTTACAAAATACCCGAGAAAACAGCTGAAGGAGGATGGGTTATTTTGAGCTTTTGAGCTATTATTTGGACTCATAAATAATGTGGCTTTAAGTTTGATGTATAAAATGTAGAAATAAAATTGCTTCTATAATTTTCAAAGTGTAGCATAATCCTTTAAAATTAAATGAGACTTGCCATTCTGAAAAGAAAAAGTCTTATACAGCTTTACAATGGAACAGAAACCTTTGGTTTTGATCTCTTAAATATTCAGATTTGAAAACATACACGGAAAAAGTCAGGCATCCACAGTGAAGAAACAATTACTGGAAGGCAGAATTCTAGGACGTAAGTGATGGCTGTACCGATGGAGATGGCCCAGAGCGAAAGGCCGAAGAAAGAATAAGCCCCTGCTCTACCTAGCTCTGCCCTCTGTTCCTGACGGGCTTATCTATTTCCAGGTTATCGCTAAACTGCAGTCCAGCGACTTGAGATGGAGCTCAGCCGAAAGCTCGCGTGGCACAGACCACGTCCCGCCTTTGGTCTCAGCAGCTTGAACACCAGGCATGGTAGACATTCCTTGAAATCTTAACACTTGGTAGGTGGGGGCAGGAGGATCATAAGTTCAAGGTTTGGCTACATAGTGAGTTTGAGACGAACCTGTGGTACATGAGCCTGTACTAAAAAGTGTGGTAGTATTCTAATTGTACTGAAATGTGATTTTGATTGTATGTTAATAAATAAAGTTGCCTGGGGGTCAGAGCTATTAGAGTCATAGAAAGAGCATGGCGGTGGTGGCACACGCCTTTAATCCCATAGATCTCTGTGTGTTCAGGGATATAGCCAGCATTGGAGACATACGCCTTTAAGACCTAGAGGGCTGTACATACAGACAATGACGAGGCAGTCACGTGTTTGGGTTTACAACCAATGAGTAGGCAGAATGACTTTGAACCTATGGACACACAAGGAAATAGCTCTCTTTTGGGAAGCTGGGACAGCAGGAGGAAGGGTGAGATTTTAGCTCTGAGCTCTGACCTCTTGGCTTTCTCTTTTACATTGTTTCTGTGTTTCTTATTTAATAAGACGGTTGGTTACATCTACAAAAAAGCAAGGAAAAAAAAGTCAATTCAGGACTACCTTCTTGCTCCTTACTCTCTCTCTCTCTCTCTCTCTCTCTCTCTCTCTCTCTCTCTCTCTGTGTGTGTGTATTTATTTATTTTTATTTTTGTGAGTTTCACTATTAGCCCAGCCTCCACCTCAGTGTCTAGAATGCTGCCTCAAGGCCAGTGTTGCCATGATCGCCCCGCTTTACTCTTCTATCCATTATAGAAGGTGATGTAAAAGACACCTCTAAGAGAACCTATTCCAAAAGCCATTTCTTTTTTGTTTGAATGAGATTTTAATTTATGTGTATGTGTGTGCCCCTTGACTGTATGTGCACCATGTGCATGCCATTGCCCATAGGGGCCAAAGGATGTTAAAACTTCTAGAACTAGACTTTCAGGCAGCTGTGAGCTCTCCCACTGGGTGCTTGGAACCGAGCCCAGGGTCCAAGCAGCAAGTGCTCTTGTCTCTCCAGCCCCTTCTCTATTTCTCGAGAGGATGACCTTCCAACACCCCCACAGCACTTCTAGGACACGCACCTTTGAACTGTTTCCAGCAACAGCCCCAGCTAATCTCTCTCAACAATATTCTTCCAGTCATTTCTTCCCAAACAGTTGACAGACTTTTTCCAGACCAGACAACAACCTTAGTAGTCTCACAAATCAGTGATTTCTTTGGAAACTTTCTGTTTTAGAAAAATAAAATGATAGAAATATGGATGGAGGGGCTGGAAAGATGGCTCAGTGGTTAAGAGCACTGGCTGCTCTTCAAGAGGACCAGGGTTCAATTCCCAGCACCCACATGGCAACTTACAACTGTCTGTAACTCCAGTTCCAGGGGATCTGACACCTTCACACCAATGCACATAAAAATAAAGTTAGATAAATTATTAAAAAAATGTGGCTGGAAGAAGCAATGATTAAGATAGTATACTGGAAAAATGATTTGGACTGAAACATTACACTTAGCACAATTACCTGTTGGTGAGGATACCCAGCTACTGGCACTCTTATCATTGCATATAAAGCGAAAAAGTATATTCACCCAGGAAGTCTGGCAGTCTCTTACCAACATATGCTTACCTTGAAACTCAGCATTTGTGCTCTGGTGTGTACTAAGAGAAAACAGAGGCCCATGTTTTGCACAAATACCTACATACAACTGTCTAAAGTGGTTTTCTTTGTAGATTTGATAATATACTTTAAAATGAAACAAATAAGCAACAACAAAAATCATAAAATAGCTACAAAATTATAACTAGTATCTTACATTGTAATATTAATACAAGAGTAAATTAAAAAATTAAATGTACCATAGTATGACCCAAATAGCTATCACAGGTAAATGGATTAGTGGACTGTGCTGCAGCCATATAATGTGACATAAATACTCAGTTAAGTGAAAAAAGCCAGTTAAGTGAAAAAGTGAAAAAAAAAAAAGGCTACATGTTGCTAATTTAAATTATATGACTTTCTATAAAAGGTGAAGCCAGAGGTAAAGAAAATAGATCAGTTGACAGTAAGGTACAGGACTGGGGAAAAGAAAAGAAGTCACCTCAAAGGGGGCATGAGGGAGTTTTGGGGGTGGTGAGACTATTTTACACATTGATGGTGGTAGTAATACAATGTATGTGCCAAAGGAAACAAGCAAAATTAATGTCCCCAAAGTTAAATCACATTGTTTACACACACACACACACACACACACACACACACACACCTTTGAGGTAGTATCTCATGCATCTCAGACTAACCCCAAACTTCCTATGTAGCCAGCGTTGAATTGCTGACCTTGCTTCTCTCTCTCTCTCTTTTTTTTTTTTTTGGTGAACCAATGTATTTATTGGGGTTAATTACAGGAATATGGGTGAGGGATACATAAAGAAGCATGGATGTTTCAAAGGTAGCTATGTCACTGAAAAGCCCACCCCAGCATGACTAATAACTCAGAGAAAGCCGATATCTTGGAGTGCTCTATATAACTTGCAGGTCAGGAAGTATCTTCTCAGCAGGCATTACTGTTTACACATGCTGGGGTGGAAAAGGCCTTGTGAATCTGCTAAGTTTTAGGGACTTTTTGAGACTTTTGAGTTGTTTACTGTTTGAGTCTTAATGAGCCTCTTTAGTTCTTGAGTTTTAAAGAGCTTCCTTCAAGGATGTCATGTTTTAACTCAAGGAAATTGCAATCTCATTGCTTATTATGTAGACAGGAGAGGGTGCCAGATCTCATTACAGATGGTTGTAAGCCACCATGTGGGTGCTGGGAATTGAACTCAGGACCTCTGGAAGAGTAGTCAGTGCTCTTAACCTCTGAGCCATCTCTCTAGCCCCAACCTTGCTTCTCTTGGCTGGGTGCTGAAATGATAGCGGCTCAGCTTTGTTTGGTACTTGGAATGAAACCCAAGGCCCTGTGCATGCCAGGCAAGCAGGCTACAACTGAGCTATGTCCCTGCCCCTGTTTATCTTTTCTAGTAATATGTAAACCACAAAACAATCAGCTAGCATACTCTGGACTGGATGGATTTAAGAAGAGAGGAAGGGTGGAAGGAAGGGAGGGGTGGGGGAAGGAGAAAGAGAGCACAAAGTTAGTGGATACAGAGGTGTGGAAGATCTGAGGGAAGCAGATGAATGTGACTAAACTGCACACTATGAAAACGTTTTATAACAACGTTTATAAATTAACAAATTACAGTTTCAAAGAATTAAAAACATTTGGTGAGCAACAATTAAAAATAGAAAAGAACCTTAAACTCTGCACATGGTGGTGCACACCAATAATCCTAGCACTTAGGAGCTGAAGGTAGGAGGGTCAGAAGTTCACAGTTATCCTTGGCTGGAGGAGGGACGGAGGCTGGCCTCAGGCTCATGAGACACACCCCTTCGCCAAAATATTTGAACTTGAAAGCTCAATATACATATTGCATATGAAGACTGGGCATACAGTGATAGGTAAGACAGGCACACTAGAGAAACTTAATGTCTTATGGTAGAAAGAAAGAAAGCAGGTAGTAGTTAAATAATGTGAAAACCAGTGACTAAGATACAAGAAAGGCATTCCAGAAATGACAGTTTGCTCTAAAAACAAAGTACATCACAGATCAAATGTTATAAAGATGGATAGCTCACAGTGAGCTACAAACAGAAGTCATTGATGATCACAGGATACCAGAATCCAATCATCTTAACTCAAACATAGATTTGGAAAATGTTCAAGATGACAAACTATTACAAGGTGGGAAAAGTACCTCACGGTGATTTAGAAGTTGTTCCAAATCCAATGCCATTTGGTTCTTCGTCTGAAGCAGGGCTGACTTTTCTTTATTTAAATTGCTGTTAAAAACCCAAGTGTTAAAAAGTGACCATGTTGTGTGAGTTTAGAGACAGTAAATACAATGAATAAACATAAATTTGATGGTCTGAACTGCAGACGAATGGGATTTGTAGTGGATAAACACAGCAGAGCAGACACTAATGTTAACTGAACAAGTGGCTTGGTTATTGTGCGCGGGGAGTGTTTGACAGTGTGACTCCCCTGCCTGCTCTGGGCACACAATCAGCGTTTTACTGACTGACTGCGTACTCCTGAAATGTTAAAAGAGGTAGAAAAGAAGGATATAAGTACATGGACATATTGAAACACAAGGTATCAGAAGTCAAATTGAAGCATTTATCCCTAGGACTTACCGTAGTTTTTAATTTGTCCATAGTAAATTACAAAGTACATAATTTAAATAAACCAGTCTACTGTAATTCGCAAAATAATTTTGTCTCCAAATTCTTAGTTCAGTATTAAATTTCTATGTCTACATTGTGATTGTCTCACTGGTAAATTCTTGTTTATGACAGTTTACTGTAAGGTCATATTAGTATTCTAAGAAATAATTGTGGACTGCTTTATATTATCTGAAATTTTACTATTTGATGCACAAAAATTAATAGGAAGAATCGAATGAAATATTCTATATAATGTCATTTGTAAAAAATCTGTGTGATCAGCTCTGTAGGAATTGAGAAAAGTAATAATAAATCAAAATAGCACAGTTCCTCAAATGTTGAGACAAAATCTGTGAGGGTGAAGTTAATGAGCAGTATTTTGTTGTAAGACAACTTTAAGTTATATTTAACAAAAAGTTACCAATTATACAAATTTTTGAAGATTTTTTTGAGCATTCTGGGAGAACTGGCAAGTCCAAGGACCCAAAAAGAAAAGAATCCCACTTCCTCCCGATGAAGTCAGCTTCCCCACGAAGCAGCTGTCCTGAGAGAGGCCGGTGCATTCTGCCTGTTCCTTCTGTGCCATTCACTCTGCTCTGCAGTGCAAAGCAGAACTTGGTTTTCACATCTGTAAAAGTGTAAACTACTCACGTATGTCAAGGGGATATGTGCATTACCTAGTGAATGATCACATAAAGCGCTGAACACATAAAACTCTACATAAATGCTGTACACCATTACTACCTTAGAGGAAAACAGTAATTAAATGCCAATAAAGCAAGCAGCTCAGCAGAAAAACAAACTGACAGGCAGAGGTAGGCGCCGGGGATCCTACTAAGCTGAGCAGTTGAAAGAACAAAACGGTGTCCAGGACAGAGTGCCATGTTCCGCCAGGCTCTAAGGCATGGTAAGCATCAGATGTTTCTGAAATGCTCAAATTTGAAGCTATTTGTATTTTATCTGAAGATACACACTTCTCAAAATGAAAGTAACGTCTGGGAAACAGAACTAGGTCTTTTCAAGGAGTGGTTACGTTCATATCTAAGTACATACATACACAATGCACAAACACTAGCTCATGTGCAGTGCACACACACACACACACACACACACACACACACACACACACCACACACGCACGCACGCACGCACGCACGCACGCATGCACCCATTAAATAAAATACAGAGCAATGGGAATGGAATGTTGAAGTAATTAAAGGATTCCGACCGGACATTCTCTAGAAAGGCTTTGTATACAGTATTTAACTTTTCAAGAATAAAGCAAGTGTTCCTCTATTAAACAGCACCACAGCCACACATGCTATAGAATCCAAGTTGGGTGGATAACAGAATAGCCATGTTGCACCTGAAAGACAGCAGTTTACACAAGCAACGTGGATGCTTCAGACCACATTCTGTGACTGGAAGATCTGGGATATACTTTCAAAGTCTTAGTCTTTGTTATAACCTATCTAAGTCACAAGGGACACTACTGTTAGCACGGGCATTTCTAAACCTCCACTGTCCTGATGTCGTGTACTTTCTCAGCAGAAATGTTGTCTTCCTAAGACACAGTTTCTACCAATGGAAAGTGACTTTGAAAATATAAAGTTTCCATGGGTGACTCATAAAGATAGGAAACAAGCTTCCCTCTGAACACATCTATCTTGAATGTTATATTACACCCATAATTGTTCAATTCACTGTTAATTATTACTTAGACACTCATGTTTATGGCTCTGTTTCACCTGCTATATGAAAACATATTCCTGATATATTGTACCTTAACTTCCTGGATCAATATACTCTGGCTTAGCCTTGTAAGAGAAGTTGACAATGTCCTCTTTTCTTCTCTAACTACTAGTTAAGAATAAACTGAGAACTGACAGCAGAGAAAGAAAACTTATGCTAATTATTCTCTTTTTATGCTCCCCTCAGATCCAAAGTCGAGCTCACACTGGATTTTCCAGACTGACTGTCTCCTGTGCGTGGTGGAGAGTTAACGTACCACTCTTAGACTAGATCACTACTTTAATGACAGGGGAATTCAAAGCAGTTATTAGCAACATCTTACTGTGAGCTTTCCAACAGCTTCTGATGATTTTATTTCAGTCCATACTGACTCTAACCTTTCCGGGTACTAAGCACACTGTGTAGACAGGTCTGGGGGTAGAGTACAGCAGTAGAATGCTTGGCTGAATAAATTGTATGAATATTTAAACTTGCAAGGGTTGACATTAGTGTGATGGCATTGTTTAATTTGAAAAGAAAACAATACATTTCCTCAGTTCTTTTGTTGTTAAAATAAGGTCTCATGTATCCCAGGTTGGCCTCCAATTGCTACAGAGCTGAGGATGACTATGAGCTTAACTTATGAATTAATTTGTTGTGTGTGTGTGTGTGTGTGTGTGTGTGTGTGCATGTGTGTTATATGGACCAGTGTACATGCCTACGTGGAAGTCACAGGAAGACATAAGGTTTCCTCTTCTATCATTCGGCCTTATTCCCTTGGGATGGTCTTGGACTGAATCTGGAGCTAGGCCGGCAGCCCAGCAAGCCCGGGATCCCCGTTTCTGCATCACAGGTGGGTGTGGCCACACCTAGCTCTTTTAGTTCTTTTAGATGGGGGCTTGCCCTTCGAGCCATCTCTCTAGCCCTGTAACTGGCTTTTCAATGCTGTCACTACACCTTATCACTCAGACACGAGCAGAGGCAGAACTTAGGACAGAATTTCTGATGCCACAATTATACTACTTTGATTTTTCACAGTAGATGACAGTTGCTTCACCTGGAAGCAAGGTATCATATACCCTAAAATATTAGTTCGGAATTCTCCAGGGCAGAGCATAGGGAGGCCGTATAACATGATGGCTAAGACTACAGAATGACCATACAGAACATAGGGAGACATGGAATCAAATTACTGCCAAATCCTGTGTTCTTAGAGGAAAAGCTGCTTACTTTTTCAAGGATGAATTTATCTATGCAATCTTTTCAAACAGTTACATGTTTTTTTCTAGGTTAAATATTTCTGGCCACTTTAATTATTTTTTTATTTAATTAACTTTTTTTTCATTTATTTTACATACTGAATAGTTTCCCCTCCCTCTCTTCTCCTGTCCCCCTCCCCATTCTACCCCCTCCCCATCCACTCCTCCTCCATCTCCACTCAGAAAGGGGCAGGCTTCCCATGGGCTTGAACAAAGCATTGCACATCAAGATGAGGCAGGACCAAGCTCCTCCCCCTGGCATCAAGGCTGCTGGAAGTAATCTGGCGTGAGGAACAGGTTCCTAAAAGCCACTTTAATGCTGAACAGAATAAGTATTTAAAAATTATTTCAAGGCAAATGTAAAAGAGGTATTTTTCTCTAGGTTTTTTTTCCCTTCCTTCCTTCCTTCCTTCCTTCCTTCCTTCCTTCCTTCCTTCCTTCCTTCCTTCCTTCCTTCCTCCCTCCCTCCCTCCCTCCCTCCCTCCCTCCCTCGCTCACTCCCTCCCTCCCTCCTGGTTTTTTTTGTTTTTTTAAGACAGGGTTTCTCTGTGTAGCTTTGTGCCTTTCCTGGAACTCGCTCTGTAGACCAGGCTGGCCTCGAACTCACAGAGTTCCATCTGCCTCCCAAGTGCTGGGATTAAAGGTGTGCACTACCACCGCTGGGCTTCTCTAGGGTTTTTTTTTCCCCCGAGACAGGGTTTCTCTGTGTAGTTTTGGTGCCTGTCTTGGATCTCGCTCTGTAGACCAGGCTGGCCTCGAACTCACAAAGATCGGTCTGGCTCTGCCTCCCAAGTGCTGGGATTAAAGGTGTGCGCCACCACCGCCCCTCTCTAGGGTTTTAAATGTCCTTTCTCCAAGTTTATAAAAGTAAAATGATAGCATTATAAAAATTTCAACTATAATAAATACATATTAAGAAAAAGTCCCAACTGAGGTTTCTTCCTCGGTTTTCCTAACATAACTACATGCATAGTAGATGATGAAATACATAATTTCTGTTGTTTGCAGTATGCACTTATAGTCAAATCAATCAATCAATTGAATCAATTTGCTAGTAATTACATTTAAGAAATATTTTAAACTTTACAGTAGTTTTAGAAATAAACTTATTTATTTTGATGTTTACTATACATAATTGACTTTATTTTATCATAACACCAAAAAATAAAGAGCAAGAGTAAAGTTCTGGGACAATGATTTTGGTGTGCTAGGAATGGCAAGAAATGGAGATGATTTGCATCCAAAGAACACTCAGATTTCAGAATTAAGCATGACAGTTCAATTTTTTCAGTCGTACATCTTAGAAAACCTATTTCCTGATTTTCTGTTGTTTCACATGTATGGTGGTTTAATGATTATTGAGAAAATCAAATTTTTACATCAATTTTAAATTTAATAACTAAGCTAAATAACCAACTACTCATGAGTTAAAACCTCGTTCTCAACATGCAGCATCACTTTTTTTTCTGTTTAAAAAACTAGAAATGGGCGCCAGAAAGCAGGAAAAGGCTCGCCAGGGAATGCTGCTGCTTGCAGCCAGGCCTGACAACCCCAAACTCTCTCTCCCTCTCTCTCTCTCCTCCCTCTCCCTCTCCCTCTCCCTCTCCCTCTCCCTCTCCCTCTCTCTCTCTCTCTCTCTCTCTCTCTCTCTCTCTCTCACACACACACACACACACACACACACACACACACTCGTGTATGCAAAGCCAAACTCAAAAACCCCAGTCTCATAAACGAACAGGTAAACAAATGTGGATGACAGAGCTTGGCGTGGTGGCGCATGCCCTTAATCCCAGCATTTGGGAGGCAGAGGCAGACAGATCTCTGAGTTGGAGGTCAACCTGGGCTACAGAGCTACAGAGAAACCCTGTCACATAAAAAAAGAAAAAGAAAGACAGGAAGAAAGGATGTGTGACTAATAAAGGAAGCAAATCTTTTGCATAATGTTTGTTCCCCTAACACAAATTCAGTTTTAAATAAAAGTGTTGGGAAGGAATTTATTTCTCGATGCCAAGGTAATTTCTTGGGTTACTTCATGTAAAGGATCAGAGGCAGATAAGCCCAGCATTTTCTTGGCAAAGTCAACATAAATCTAAGCAAAAGTCTAAACTGGACGGTTTAAAAAGCCATCTTGACTGTAAAACGACACGTGCTTACAGTCCTTCCCTCCGGACCGCCCCAATGCTCGGCAAGCAATCTAGGGGACAAGAACAAGCTGGCTCGTGGGCCCTTAGGATGCACAGGGTTTTGTTAGAGAGCACACCATTATTTCCAAGCTAAGACTTCGGATCCTAAGGTGAATATGAACAGCTAATATGACGTACTGTGTGAGTACAGGTGCAGGTGAGCCATGCTGCATACAGCGTGAGCCATGCCGTGATGTGGAGGGCCAAGAGTTCATCATTGCTTTCCATCATTTTTAAGACAGGTTTTTTTTTTTTTTCCTGTTGTGTCTGCCATGATAGCTGGTCTGTTAGTTTCAGGAGATCCTCCTGGCTCCACCCCCATCTTGCTTTAGAAGCACTAGGACTAGAGATGTGCACTACTGAGTCTGGCTTTATGTGGTCCTGGATTTACACTCAGGTCCTCATACTAGCACATACACTTTACCCAATGAGCCAGCTCCACAGCTCCTTTCTTTGAAGTCTGAATCCTTATATAACTTCAGACTATGTTCATAATTCAATGATTTAAACCGTACAATTAATTAATTCAAGTTAATCTGCAACAGCATATTAACAATGCCTTTAGTATTCGAATAAAAGATGTGTAGATAGTTTACCTGACATCTTTCTCCAGTTGAGCTGTACTCTTCATTAGTGAATCAATCTTGGAATCCCGTTGCCGCACAGACTCTATGAGGTACCTGTAGGGTTGCTGAGTCTGGTTTAACAGTGAATTGGCTCTGTCAAGCTGAAGAAATACACTCGTCATTAAACTGCAGAAAACTTGACAACCCACTGAAACCAGCCCCACACAGTATCACAGCACAGTATCCTCTTGATGGGACTTTTCTAAGCACTGAAGTCTGAACGCAGGACCTTGTGCCTGCACTGAGCTGTACACCACATACCCAGGACCTCAGGCCTGCACTGAGCTGCATACCACATACCCAGGACCTCAGGCCTGCACTGAGCTGCACACCACATACCCAGGACCTCATGTCTGCACTGAGCTGCACACCACATACCCAGGACCTCATGTCTGCACTGAGCTGCACACCACATACCCAGGACCTCATGTCTGCACTGAGCTGCACACCACATACCCAGAATCTCAGGCCTGCACTGAGCTGTATACCACATACCCAGGACCTCATGTCTGCACTGAGCTGCATACCACATACCCAGGACCTCAGGCCTGCACTGAGCTGCACACCACATACCCAGGACCTCAGGCCTGCACTGAGCTGCACACCACATACCCAGGACCTCAGGCCTGCACTGAGCTGCACACCACATCCAGAGTACATCAAACTTTTGCACATGAACTATTCTGAAATGCTAAATAAATCTGTATACATTTGGAGGTTTAAAAAAATGACTAATCAATACAGTCATTATAAGTAATAGTAATAATGATTATAAACAATAATGGAAAAATGTAAAATACTAATAGATATCAGTTTGGAAGACTGGTCACCTACATTTTCTATTTGTTTATCTGAGCAACCACATGACATACATACATACATATATTCATACATATATACATATATGTATTTCCTTTTAATGAAAATTCATTAGATAAAACAATCTTTCATTTAGACTTTATTTCTAAAAATATTTATCATTCAATACTTTTATTTCTTCATATCTCCTTTAGTATTTAAAACATATAACTCATGTACCTGAATCATCTTACATAATTAAAAAATTAAAATTATGGTCAAAATACAAAAAACCAAAACCCCCAAAAAATCAAACCCATAAAAAGTTACCATTTAAACCAGTTTTCTTTTCAAGACAAGGTTTCTCTGTGCAGGCCTGGCTCTCCTAGAACTTTTGTTATAGACCAGGTTGGCCTCGAATTCAGAGATCAGCCTGCCTTTGCCTTCTGAGTGCGGGGACTAAAGGTGTGAACCACCAGGCCACGCCCATTTAAACCATTTTTAAGTATACAATTCAATGGCATTAAATATGCTCACAATGTTTTAGAACCATTACGCTGATCTTTTATTTCAGTGCTGAGGATTGAAGTCAGGGTCACATACATGCCAACCAGACACCCTAACCACTAAGCTATGTTCCCAACTCAAAGAACTGGCTGGGCTGCTTTTCAAGACAGAGCCATGGTTTCACTTCAGCCTCTTGAGTGGGGGATCACAGGAATATACCACCACACCTGCTTTAGTTTTCTTTCTTAAGTCTATTTTAAAATCTACATCCTTGTAAATTTTAAGCTTTATATGCAATTTACTTTGGTTATTTCAATTTTTTTTTTTTTTGAGGAGGGCATTCCATTCATTTTATGAAAACAGTAAGAGAAGTCAGGCATAGTACTGCACTCCTTTAATCCCCGCACTTGGGAGGCAGAGGATCTCTGTGAGTTCAAGGTTGGCCTGGACAATACAGTGAGTTCCAGGACAGGCAGAACTACAGAGCCACACAGTGAGACCTTGTCTTTGGAAAACTAACCAACCAACCAGTAAAAGTAAACAGGTAAGTGGGCCAATGAGAGAGCTCAGCCAGTAAAGGTCCTAGCAGAAAAGGCTGGTGACCTGGGTTTAACGTCACACACAAAGATGGAAAGAGAACCAACTCCAAATTTGTTCTGTGACCTCCCCATCTGTGCTGTGACATGTCTGTCCATGTACACACACACACACACACAGACACACACACACACACACAGAGACACAGACAGACAGACACACACACACACAGACACACACACACACAGACACACACTCCATTGAATACCCAAGAAAACAGAAAGTGAGAGCCTCCCTGACGCGGAGGGGAGGGAGCAGTGAGATGGGGTGGGGGGTGGAAAGAATGGACCAATCTGGGCAGTAGACAGCAGCGGAGTAGAGCAAACACTTCATCAGTGAAGACAACTACTGGAGGAGGGGCCACTCCCCCCGCCCCCCAGCAAGGGTGTTGGTGTGCTTTTCTTTTGTTCTGATGTTCATTCTTTAAAACCCACTGTGATGCCACAGGAATCTGACCCTACTAAATTACTTTAGAAACATTCAAATACACAGCCGAATGAAGTTCTACTAACCTGTATAACCAGTTTCTTTAGTCAATTATATCAAACAATTGCCTTGACTTTGTTTCCACAGAACTGACCCTGGCTGAACAACCTCAACTGACAAGTGGCTTTGCGTTTCAAAGTGCAGTCTGTCTTCTGCCTGTGTCTGTGGGGTGGGCGGGCAAAGGTGGAGGGCAGGCCGGCCATTTACAAACTGCAGGAAAACTCGATGGAGAAGGAGCAGTCTCAAACTTACCAAACCTAACTTTAATTGCTCAGAGTACAGCACCATCCTACACATTTTAGTCACTTTGCTTTTCACAACAGCAACTTGATTTTAAAACAGCAAAATGAGCCAAAAGCCTCACACATATCAAGTTTACATGCTGGGACTTCCCCACATTCATGAAAACTGCAACATTACTGTCTTCAGGGTATATTTCTTTATAAATGTGTGTAGGATTTTAGTCTCCTCTTGCTTTCTCTAGGGCCTCATGGATACTTGTCCATACTACCTTTCAGTGGCAGGCGAGTTCACTCCCGATAGTACAACCCCACCCTCTCCACCACAATCTATTTTCACTCCCCTGGGGAGAAGAATACAACTGTCAATAAAAAGTGTTGATACTTTTATTTGTGAAAAAGTTAAATGAACAGAATTTAATTCCTCCGATTAAAAAAGAATTTCCCCAATACAGCTTTTTCTAGTTATAGTAATAAGTATTCAAAAAGTTTCACAATACTGGCTGACTATTGTTAGTAAGCTTTTCTTTATAGGAAGGCATTAGTAACTAATGACTCAGGCACCATATATCACATGACTCAGGATTAAGTCCATGACACAACAGTTTATAGGATTGTTATTCCTCCTTTGTTTCAAACACTTGTACGTATGATTCAGAGGAAAGCAGTACCTGTTTAAAATATAATTGTATTTTGCATTAAAAAACTAATTCAAATTATACTGGGATGATAATTCAAAATTATTTTTCTTAAGATTTACAAAATATAAATGTGACACATTTTGTTGTTTTCTTTTTCCTTTTTAAATTTTGATACAGGATCTCTCTACATAGCCATACCTATCCTGGAACTCACAATGTAGACCAGGCTGGCCTTGAACTCATAGAGATCCATGTGCTTCTGCCTCCCAAGTGCTGGGATCAAAGGCTTGTGCCATCACACCTGGTCTGTGTGTTTTTTCCTTAAACGTAGAATCTCGTTCTTGTGGAGTCTCTTTTTCACAGGAACTCCTGGAAATGGGGATGGATTGTACTGTGTCCTACTAAGTAGACTTACTACATGTGATATATGTAGAGGTGGGTTACATCGAGCCACTTGCTTATCTTTGCATGTGAAATATCTACTTGATATTCAACATTAGGCAAAAATCTATGTTCTCAATCACTTGGGAAAATGTTACAAAAAAACCCAAAACAACAACAACAACAAAAAAAAAACAACGAGTCTCATCCTGACCAAACTAAATCAAAACCCAACAGGGCTCTGATTCTGATGAGTATCAACACCTACTCCCACCCCACCCGTTCAAGCCAGCTCCATTTTGTATGTTGAGACTTAACTGTCTCAAGCAATTGGTGATTTCGTTGTTAGGAAGGGAAGGTGACAGAGTTGTGCAGGTGTGCCCTGGTGCTTGCTGGACTGCAGGCAGGTCTGGAGGCTCAGGCGAGGGACAGTGTGGACAGGCTTGTAGTAGTGAAACAAATGGGCTTTAGAACAGCAGCTGTTCACCAATGCTTCTCCAAGGCTTCCAGGACTTTAATAACCAAAAGCAAGTGCCTACTAATTGATTATCAGCTATGCTGCTGGTCTTGAGTTTTTGTTTTTCTTTAACTTCTGAGACAGTCTCTACGTGTAGCCTAGGGTAGCCTTGAATTTTCCATGTTACTGCCCCTACCTCCCAAGTGTTGGATTCTAGGTCAGCACTACGAGGCACGGCTCTAGTCCCAACTCTCAAAATGTTGGAATGAAGGAGAAAGTCACAGGGAAAGACGTTAAAGTATGTGATAGCCAGTATGGAAGAGATAATTGCCCTTACTGAAGTATATGAGACTGTAAAGTACTAGCCATTCTAAGTGTGGTCCTGCATCATTTTCATTAGGACTTGTTAAAAAGAACGATTCTTAAGGCTTCATTCTACACCTCCTTGATCATAGTCTGAGGGCAGGATTTAGAAACCAGTATCTTACATAAGAACCTTGGATGACTCTTATGCGCACTAATGTTTGTTTGTTCCAGGCAGGGTCTCACACCATAGCCTAGGCTGGTCTGCAACTCACAACTTAGCCATGCTGGTCTAGAGCGCATAGTGATCTGTGCCTGCTTTCGTCTCCCCAATCCTGAGATTACAGGTAGGGACAAACTTATTAATATTTTAGAATCCCTGTTGAGGTATGAGAGTGGAGAAAAGGGCAGACATGAGAGGATCAACTCCATTTAAGAGGTAGAAGAAAGCAGAGAAGTTCAGTAAGCGAAAGGGTAAAGGTGCTTGCCACCCAGCGGGGTGACCCGAGTTTGCTCCCCAGAACCCACACAGGAAACCCACTATCAGAAAATGACAACTCCTGTCCTTTGTTCATCATACATCTCAGCACAGACATGACAGACACACAGACACACACAGACAAGACAGACACACATACAGATATAGACAGACAGACAGACAGACAGACAGACAGACAGACACACACACACACACACACACACACACACACGGTAGAAGAAAATGGATACCAGCTAAGCAGACTAAAGAGACACATGAGTTACACAGTCAGAGTTATAATAGCCTCGTTTGGAAAGCAAAATGAAATGATTTCTAGAATATCTATAACGTCATGTCTCAGGTAGATCAAATTTGATGGATACTAAGAACACTGGTGATTAGTAAGTTATTAGTGACCATGAGGACAGGGCATAACTGATGGAGGATGAAAATATAATATTAATATAGTAAATAAATTTGAAGGGAGAACAAAAAAAGATACCGAAAACCCTCTGGTAAAAGGGATCAGTGAGAACCAGGCCAGATGATGCAGCTATAGTAAAATAAGTGGACACATGCTATAATTGGTTTTGGGAAGCCGACGCTATCTGTACGGTGAAGATGAAGTAAAAACACTGGGCAGAAGCAGGTAGGACCGATCGATCCTCAACAATGTGCTGTAAAAAGAACAATCCTCTTAAGAAGTTTTTAATACATTTTCCAAAGGCCAAAAGGCTTCCCTCTCTCTTTTCCATTAAATCTTATAGACTACCTCCTATGCTGTAAAATACTACACATGCTCAGAAGCCTCGTGGATGCATTTGGCAGCAAGAAAATGGGGCTTCAGCGCTCAGGCGCTTGATAAGGTTCAAGGCTCAGCGGAGAAACAGTGAGCCAGAAGGGCTTGAGAAACTGGAAAAACACAGTCTTTACGATACTGTACCTTGAAGAGTCCAAAGTCCAGATGTAATGGGAATGAAAGGCCCCAGAGAGCTGAGAGGAAAATGTCAACTTCGACTGCTAGAAATTTCCTTCTCTTTCAAAGCTCCTCCTGAGAAGTTCATGTTTGGAGTCTAGCCATTTTTTAAATTATTACTTATATGTACACCACATGCATGCTTGGTGTCTGCAGAGGTCAGAAGAGGATATCAAGTTCTCGGGAACTGGAGTTACAGATGATTGTGAACCACTATGTGGCTGCTGGGAATTGAACCTGGGTCCTCAGCAAGAGCAATAAGCACTCTCCATTTCTCTAGCCCTAAGAAATTCATTTTTAAAGCGGCTCACTGGATAGCAGTTTCAGGCTTGGGTGTGTGTATGTGGAGAATCTGCACAGAGCTTTGCAAATGGCTCTTAGCACATTGTCTTGGATTTAGGATAACTGATATTTTTCAAGAATGAACCATAGTCAAGATTTATTTTTTTGGCATTGCTATTGTTTTTATTTATTTACTTAAAAACAACTGTCTTGTGTGGTGGTATTCTAATTGTACTGAAATATGATTTTGATTGTATGTTAATAAATAAAGTTGCCCGGGGGTCAGAGCTATTAGAGCCATAGCAAGAGCGTGGTGGTGGTGGTGGTGGTGGTGGTGGTGGTGGTGGTGGCACACACCTTTAATCCCAGCACTTGGTAGAAGAGCTAGGTAGATCTCTGTGTGTTCAGGGATACAGCCAGCATTGGAGACACACGCCTTTAAGACCTGGGGGGCTGTACATATAGACAGTGACGAGGCAGTCACGTGTTTGGGTTTACAACCAATGAGAAGGCAGAACAAAAGACTATGAAAAGACTTACACACAGGAAATAGGTCTCTTTCAGGAAGCTAGGAGCTCGCAGGAGGAAGGGTAAGATTTTAGCTCTGAGCTCTGACCTCTCGGCTTTCTCTTTTACATTGGTTCTGTGTTTCTTATTTAATAAGACAGTTGGTTACATCTACAGTCTTGCTATATAATCCAGGCAGTCTTTGAACACATGGTTTTCCTGTCTTAGCCTCGAGGGCTGGGATTGTAGGCAAGAGCCACCATATCCGCTTGAAGACTTCTTGGTTTAAATATTTCACAAGGTTTGGCACAGACCTGCTACTGCAGTAATGGTGAACGCTTTGTCTCTATAGTACATTAACCACTCACATGGAAGATAAGTACATGTGCTGATCTTTATTAGTTATTTTAAGGCAGGGTGGCCCAGGCTGGCCTCGAACTCAGGATGTAGCTGAGGATAGTCTTGCACTCCTTATTCTCTCACTGCCACCCACAAGTGCTGGGACTACAGGCAGATGACATCATGTCTGGTTTACGGGGTGCTGGGGATCAAAGTCAGGAATTGGTACAGGTGAAGCAAGTGTTCTACCACCCGAGCCACATGTCCACCCCTGTTCATCATTAAAGCAAATGTTACTTCTTAGAAAGTTTACAGTAGAACAGCCTTGAAACACAACAGAAAGGGTAACAATGGTTAATGATTATACAACCTCGTTAAAAGCTGGTTCTGGTGCTGTCACAGTTCCTGTGAATTTTGTTTGTCCTGACACCCTCTTTATTTCACAAATTCTTCTTCAAAACTTGTCATGAGTCACCAATTTAATAAAGCACTCATATCTAGTTACATGACATCCGGAATGCCAGCTCCACGAGGATGAAGTGCCACATGCAATACACTCCGACAGAGAAAACTAGCTCCCGACCTCCTTCCCAGGACAAAAGCAGATGTTCTGTTACTCTTGTTAAGATCGCCAGTTAGAATCTCTCTCTGGAAAGTTGCTTTCCATATGCACTGGGAGAAAGTGGCAGCAAGGATTTTTAAAATCACAAGCGACAGAAATTAGCCATGACTGTCTCCCCAGGAAGTGAGTCCCCACACCCCTGCCCTATCCTCTTTGTCCTCTTCTTCCCTTGTCTCTTTCGCCTCTCCTTACCTCTCTCTTACTTTCTTAGACACTCCTACCCAGACTGTTTTAAAGTTGTGGTTCTCCTGTCTCCACCTTCCTGGTGGTAGCCCTAACCTTTTCCTAATCTGGTCTTCAGATTCCATTTGCCATCTCCCCCCAAACCCTTCTCTCAAGACTTTACATTATTTATGTTTCTTCTTAAAGGCAGGGTCACAGAAGCCCAGGCTGGCCTCAACTCTGCCACATAGGAAAGGGGGAACCCCTGTTGCTTCTACATCCCAAGTGCTAGGATTATAGGCCATGCAGGCTATCAACTTATAAAAGACAGGACCCTGTTGTGTTGTTTTAGGTTAGACTCAAATTCCTGGGCTCAAGCAATTCCCTTCTTCAGTGTCATGATTAGGTAGCACTGCTGGAGTGCCATTTCTTTAAGTTTGGCTATACTTTTTACAGAAAGTTTACATTGACATCAAAACTGAACAGAAAATAGGTCTTTCTACATTGACACCTCACACAGAATTCATGATTTCCTCTTACAATATTTGGACTGAGACAAATGTATTACGATATATATCCACAGTTACTGTAATACACAGATCTTGATCTGCCTTAAACATTTCACCAACTAACATCAGGCTGGGGAGATGGCTCAGTGTGTCTGCCCTGCAAATGTCAATACACACAAAAGCTGGGAGCAGTAACTCCCTGGAATCTACTAGGGTGACCCTAGTGAAGACTCCTACTAATGGGGGATATGGATCCTGAACTGGCCATCTTTTCTAACCAGGCAAGGCTTCCAGTGGTGGAACTGGGACACCAACCCAGCCACAAAACCTTCAACCTACAATTTGTCCTGCCTGCAAGATGTGCTGAGGTAATGGTGGCACAGAACTTGTGGGAGTGGCCAACCAGTGACTGGTCCAGCTTGAGGCCCACACCCTGAGAGGGAGCCCATGCTTGACACTGTCTGGATGGCCAGGGATCAGAGGCTGGACAGCCCAGAGACCTAGGATAGAACCAAACACAACTGTAAAAAAGAAAAAAAAAAATCAATGAACTGATTCCTAATAATATTCTGCTATAGTCATGATCAGTGCCTAGTCCAACTGTAGTCAGAGAGGCTTCACCCAGCAGCTGATGGGAGCAGATGAAGAGATCCACAGTCAAACATTAAGTAGAGCTCGGGGAACCCCATGAAAGAGGGGGAGGATGGATTGTAGGAGCCAGAGGGGTTGAGGACACCATGAGAACATGGCTCACAGAATCAACTAAGCATGGCTCATAGTGGCTCACAGAGAATGAATCAACAGTCAAGGAGCTGGTATGGGTCTGACCTAGGTCCTCTGAATATTTGTTATGGTTGTGTAGCTTGGTGTTCTTGTGGGCGTCCTAACAGTGGGGATGGACTGTGTGTCTGACTCTTTTGTCTGCTCTTAGGACTCTTTTCCTCCTAGTGGGTTGCCTTGTCCAGTCTTTATATGAGGGTTTGTACTTAGTCTTACTGTTAACTTGTTATGCCATGTCCAGTTGATATCCCTGGGAGGCCTGCTCTTTTCTGAAGGGAAACAGAGGAGGAGTAGATCTGGGGGAGAGGAGAGGTCGGGAGAGTACTGGAAGGAGCGGAGGGAGCGGAAACTGTGGTTAGAATGTTCTGTATAAGAAAAAATTAAAATAAAAAGGCTATGGAAATGGACAGAGAATTCTCAATAAAAGACACACAAATAGTTAATGTTTAACATAGATAGTCGTCAGGAAAACACAGACTAAAACTACTTTGAGATTCACACTTAGCGCAGTAGGAATGGGATTCTGTCTCACTCCATGAAGGAAATAAATGACAACAAATGCTGGTGAAGATGTTAGGAAAGAGAAGCGCGTACACAATGTTGGTCAGAGTATAAACTGGCACAGACACAATGGAAATCAGTGTAGAGTTTTCTCAGAAAAGTAAAAAATGGCACTACTATACGATCCAGGTGACCACCCTTGGGCACACACCCACAGAAATCCATATTGTATCACAGAGATACTTGTATTCCATGTCATTGTAGCTCTATTCACAAAAGTTCAAAAACTGAACCAGCCTAGACGCCCATCAACAGATGAATGGAAAATAAAAACACAGTACCAATGGAATTTTA